>NC_084735.1:37418370-37525870 GCF_033978785.1 Entelurus aequoreus
CAGAATGGGATGACTCATGAAGTTAAGTGACTTTGAGGTTATGTGGGCAAGGACAATAAAGAGCCTTGAAACGCTGAGATTACAGAGCGGCAGCTGATGGCGCAAACTAGAGGTGCTTGGTATTGCTGCAGTAATGTACTGTAGCTCACACAGGACATCAGCTCAGGTACTCCATCATTCAGAAATACATGTAAGCTACAGATTCATCAGTCACAAGGATACAGCCATTCCATTAACACAGCTCACCTGGCAGCAAAGGAACACGTCTGTGTCTTTGTTGCAGAGTACCTTCACCTGTGTCCTACACCTGGCAAATGAGCCTCCAAGTCCATTGAACATTTGCAGGCAAAAAAATCTCCTTCGAGGACATGATCACAAAATAAGACAGACCTTTCAAATTTGTGTAATTAACAAAAACAGAACAGGGATGAGCAGACAAGCTCCAAAATCAAACTGTTCACGAAAAATGGGGAACACTATATTCTCCATCTGTATGTTAGCAAGTTATTTCGGGGTTTATAAAGGGTGACAAGACAGCCATTATCGGGGCACAATCTTGGCTAACAAAGCAAGCTAAAGGCTGGCACATACATTAATATATATTTAAAAACTTTAGGTGATATTTTTTTTGTTACAGACCCCAGACATTAAGACAAAAAAAATAGTGTTGATTAGGGCTGGGCAATATATCGATATACTCGATATATCGCGGGTTTGTCTCTGTGCAATATAGAAAATGACTATATCGTGATATTCGAGTACACGTTCTCACTAGGGATGTAACGGTACGTGTATTTGTATCGAACCGTTTCGGTACGGGGGTTCCGGTTCGGTTCGAAGGTGTACTGAACAAGTTTCCACACGAACATATTAAGTAGCGTAGCGCACGTTGTGTAAACAATGCACACTGAGGCACAACACACGGCATGCTAGCAGCGACCGGGCTAGGACAACATGGAAAAGCCAGAGTTGGAAGACCCTCCTGCCTCGTTAAGATCTCCCGTTTGGGAACACTTCGGCTGCGCGGTGTGATACAACAATGGAGGACGGAGGTTTGCCGACATTGTTCAGCAGCGGTAAGGCATGCTTCTGCCAACACGTCGACATGCTAACCCATTTGAAGCGGCACCACCCCCAAGTGAACATCGCTTCAACAAAGATGAAAACGGGCAAACAGCTCCCACCTCTTACTGCCAAGTTAGCCAGGCTGGTGGGGGGGGAAGAAAGGTTAATCTGAGGCTGAGTTAAATATTAAATATTGTAAATAATTCAATGTATATACTCTGATGATTATCTTGTGTGATGACTGTATTATGATGATAGTATATATCTGTATCATGAATCAATTTAAGTGGACCCCGACTTAAACAAGTTGAAAAAGTTATTCGGGTGTTACCATTTAGTGGTCAATTGTACGGAATATGTACTGAACGGTGCAATCTACTAATAAAAGTTTCAATCAATCAATCAATCAGTTGACTTGAAACTGTTTAATGTTGCACTTTTTAGAAAAGTTTTGTCATTTTATTTAATCTGCGCAACAATTTGAAGCAGTTTAATGTCGATTAACGTGGACTTAAACAAGTAGAAAAACTTATTGGGGTGTTACCATTTAGCAGTCAATTCTACGGAATATGTACTGTACTGTGCAATCTACTAATAAAAGTCTAAATCTATCAATCAAAAAAATATATGTTGACCACATTAATCCTGGCAATGGACCCTGTGTGTATATGCATGTTATGCCATTGTTTACAAATTTGGTAAATAAATAACCAAAAAATTTATATTTTGTTGTTTTCTTACTGTACCGAAAATTAACCGAACCGTGACCTCTAAACCGAGGTACGTACCGAACCGAAACTGTTGTGCTTTTAGCTGCGGGCATTACACTGCATGCGTTTCCCACTCTTTCTTGTCTCTCCTTCTCACAGAGACTAAAAACAAGCGCACCTTCTTACATACGTCACGTGTGCAACGTCACCAGTCCCGCAGAGCAGACATGTAGCGACATGGTGACGTTAGCTGTGATGCTAACAGTGAGGGGCGGGTGGTAATACGAGAGAAAGAAGGTGTCAATCTGGTAACAAATGAAGGAAGAATTAATTCCCAAGAAAAACAGCACAGGGTCCATCGTCTGGCAGTGGTTTGGCTTCAAGCGGGAAGATGTTGAACAATTATGTGGCAAAAGCGTTGCTACAAAAAGTAGCACCACTGCTAATGTAGCATCATTTGAAAAGTCACCCGCTAGAGAATAAGGAGTGCTTGAAACTGCATGTCAACATCTCCGTTGGAAAAACAGCCAATATAGATTAGAAAGGAATTATGGTGGTCTAGAGACTTTTTTTTTTTTTTAAATCCTGAAAGAAAAAAAGAAAATACTTGGACAAAAATAATGGAGACGGCGTGAACACAGACTTTATAATCTACTCCGCGAATTCTCAACAAAATAGTCGCAATGCTTTTTTAGCTTCTTGATTGGCTACTTTACGTACTACTTCACAATTGACGGACCAATGGCTCGGGTGGCGTCGGATTTCCCCACAGACATGAATAGGTTTTTTTTCTTTTCAATATTTACATATAAAACTCTCCCGTTTTGGAGCAAACTTATTGGGACAAATGTTAAGACGATTGTAATAATTACAATGATAATGAATTAGATTTATATAGCGCTTTTATAGACACTCAAAAGTGCTTTAACATAAGAACTAAGAACCCGTCATTCATTCACTCCACATTCAAGTTGGTTAACTACATTCGTAACCACAGCTCCCATGGAGTAGACTGACTGAAACGCCAATTTGCGCCTACTTCCTTTTCGACCACGAGCAAACATTTATTCACATTCATACACCTGTGTAAGCGGCACTGGGAGCAAGGTAGGTCAACTGACTTGCCCAAGGACACAACAACAAGGACTATGGCAGAAGCTGGATTCGTACTATAAACCCTCAAGTTTCTGGACGGCAGCTCCACTATCTACTTACCCCAAAGACTTACAGTATAAGACTTAAGATATTTGGTCAAAAAGATGTAAAACAGGACAAGAACAGACACATTTTATTTATGTGTGTATCTTGCTTATATTAGTCTCTGTGGCTGTAACACATTCAATACTGTGTAGCCAGGTAACTTTTTGAAAATGGTTTATGAAAATAAACATTTTCTAAATATTATTGAGAACCTGATAACATTTATTCACTCATTTATCTGTATGTGTCAAGCTAGATGTTGACTAGCACTTACTCCAAAAAAAGAGCTAATTCTACTAGGCCTGGGCGGTGTATCAATTGTATCGATATATTCAAGTTTGTTGTTGCAGACGATATAAAAATGTTTAAAAAATCTATATTTTTCTCCTCTTGGCTGGTATACCTTTTGCCCCTCAGAAGCCTGCGTAGCTTGCACCATCCTCTTACTTACTTAGCGGCACACCTACTGTAGCAAAATACGGCGAAGGCTAATGCTAGCAAGAGCGAGACGTTCGTTCCAGAGAAAAGTGCGGAATATAACTTGTTCCTTCTCCATACAGACCCACAACAGTCAGAAAATTGTGATGATCGTCATTGATAGCATTACGAGAGTAAAAAAAAAGTCAATATTTTGTAAGACAAATATGTACACTTGTCCAAATAAGCAGTGTAAACAATCATACACTGACTGATACACCGCGACTTTTTGTGGCAGAGGGCATCCAGCATAAAAAGTAAACCAAATCAACTGCAATTGCAACAGAAGACAACCGAAAGACAAACAATATTTTGAATTAAAGTTTGTTGATTGATACACCTTCTCAAAATACATGTACAGTATGTTATTCATGTTTTCAATTAGAAAGCTGTATATCATGATCAATCAAATAATCAATCAACATTTATTTGCATAGCCCTTAATCACAAGTGTCTGAAAAGGCTTTAAAAAGTCACAACGACATCCCCTAATCCAAACCCACATTTGGGCAAAGAAAAACTCAAAATACCCTAGCTGGGGAAAAAGAAGAAACCTTGAGAAGGTACCACAGATGTAGGGACCCCCTTCCAGGGTGATCGGCTGCAACGGATATCCAGCGGGTATACTTTTTGAATTGTTAAATTGAGATAATGTGGGAGTCCAGTCCATCAGGAAGCCAACAAACAATCATAGGGTATTTTCTTCCGGGTTCAGTCTGGTCATGATAAAAGTTATCAGTATAATATGAAACTTGTTTAAAGGGCACATATGATAATTTTTATCTACATTTAACACATTTCTGTGTGGTCTATATAATATGTATTGGATATGTTTTGGTGTAGATTGAATGTCAGTTTTTTATAAACCCACTTTTTGTGTATGTCTGCAAGCCGCTCGTTTGCAGAGGTCTTTCCTTTAGATTGCAAATAAAACCTTCCTAAGTGCAAAAGTATAAAAATATATCTTTTGAAAATGTACACTGTTAAATACATATCTTGAAGACAAAAATCACCACAATTTTTTTTTTACAGACACGGTTTAAAATAAATGTCAGTTTTATTGGCCAAATAAAGTATGTTTAACACACAATGAATGTGACCTGGTCTTTTTGTTTACTGTAAATAATAAATATTGACTATTAACTCAAAATATAAACAAGTATTTAAATAACTAATTTGTGCAGGGCTAATAAATAAAAGTGTAGTGATAAATAGAGCAAAGAGCAAAATTATGCTGAAGTGAACATGAGTTAGTACATTCACAGTGACAGGTTAGTTCCAGAATTATTTCACAGCGTTCATCAGATTGATAGCTTGGTGAAGAAATTGTTCTTAACACGACTTGTTTTGGCGTACAGAGATTTGTAACGCCTGCCGGAGGGGAGTAGTTTAAACAGCTTTCGATACAGTCGATCATAATATTTTATTAGAGCGTATCAAAACACGTATTGGTATGTCAGACTTAGCCTTGTCTTGGTTTAACTCTTATCTTACTGACAGGATGCAGTTCGTCTCCCATAACAATGTGACCTCGGACTATGTCAAGGTAACGTGCGGAGTTCCCCAGGGTTCGGTTCTTGGCCCTGCACTCTTTAGTATTTACATGCTGCCGCTGGGTGACATCATACGCAAGTACGGTGTTAGCTTTCACTGTTATGCTGATGACACTCAACTCTACATGCCCCTAAAGCTGACCAACACGCCGGATTGTAGTCAGCTGGAGGCGTGTCTTAATGAAATTAAACAATGGATGTCCGCTAACTTTTTGCAACTCAACGCTAAGAAAACGGAAATGCTGATTATCGGTCCTGCTAGACACCAACATCTATTTAATAATACCACCTTAACATTTGACAACCAAACAATTACACAAGGCGACTCGGTAAAGAATCTGGGTATTATCTTCGACCCAACTCTCTTTTTTGAGTCACACATTAAGAGTGTTACTAAAACGGCCTTCTTTCATCTCCGTAATATCGCTAAAATTCGTTCCATCTTGTCCACTAGCGACGCTGAGATCATTATTCATGCGTTCGTTACGTCTCGTCTCGATTACTGTAACGTATTATTTTCGGGTCTCCCTATGTCTAGCATTAAAAGATTACAGTCGGTACAAAATGCGGCTGCAAGGCTTTTGACAAAAACAAGAAAGTTTGATCATATTACGCCTATACTGGCTCACCTGCACTGGCTTCCTGTGCACTTAAGATGCGACTTTAAGGTTTTACTACTTACGTATAAAATACTACACGGTTTAGCTCCAGCCTATCTCGCCGATTGTATTGTACCATATGTCCCGACAAGAAATCTGCGTTCAAAGAACTCCGGCTTATTAGTGATTCCCAGAGCCAAAAAAAAGTCTGCGGGCTATAGAGCGTTTTCTATTCGGGCTCCAGTACTCTGGAATGTCCTCCCGGTAACAGTTAGAGATGCTACCTCAGTAGAAGCATTTAAGTCCCATCTTAAAACTCATTTGTATAATCTAGCCTTTAAATAGACCCCCCTTTTTTAGACCAGTTGATCTGCCGTTTCTTTTCTTCTCTCCTCTTCTCCCCTGTCCCTTCCGAGGGGGAGTTGCATAGGTCCGGTGGCCATGGATGAAGTGCTGGCTGTCCAGAGTCGGGACCCCGGGTGGACCACTAGCCTGTGCATCGGTTGGGGACATCTCTGCGCTGCTGACCCGTCTCCGCTCGGGATGGTTTCCTGTTGGCCCCGCTGTGGACTGGACTCCCGCTGATGTATTGGATCCACTGTGGACTGGACTTTCACAATGTTATGTCAGACCCACTCGACATCCATTGCTTTCGGTCTCCCCTAGAGGGGGGGGGGGGGGGGGTTACCCACATATGCGGTCCTCTCCAAGGTTTCTCATAGTCATTCACCGACGTCCCACTGGGGTGAGTTTTTCCTTGCCCGTATGTGGGCTCTGTACCGAGGATGTCGTTGTGGCTTGTATAGCCCTTTGAGACACTTGTGATTTAGGGCTATATAAATAAACATTGATTGATTGATTGATTTGTGACCAGAATGTGAGGGGTTTGCAGTGATGCTACCAGCCTGTTTTCTGACCCTGGACCTGTGTAAGTCCTGGATGAAAAGAAGGTCGACACGATGATCTTTTCTGAAGTCCTAATTGTCCATTGCAGTCTGTGTCTGTCCAGGCAAATTGCAGGGGATGCACCAGGGGCCTGTGATGTCATTCATAAAAATAATATAGATTCACTTGATAACAACATTAGGTACACATGCCAACTTTCACTTAATGAGAACTTCTCTTTTGTTTCCTCAAATTACGTTGTGATCTTTTTCCGGCTTTTAGCGACTAAACCAGTTTTGTTGTGGTCCATCTTGACAAATTCCCGGGCGCGGCGCCACTGCTGCCCACTGCTCCCCAAGGGGATGGGTCAAATGCAGAGGACAAATTTCACCACACCTAGTGTGTGTGTGACAATCATTGGTACTTTTTAACTTAAAAAGAGTCCCGTTTAAAATGTTGTTGACAAATAAACAAGGAAGCATTTATGTTATAGACATCAGAGCAGGTTGGAGGGCATCAGACAAGAAGGAATTACAGACAGCAGCCATAACAGCCTTACATCCTGAAGCAGAGGGGAAGGAGGCTGCCCAAAAGCATAAACTAAAAATGCCCATATAAGTACTTCCACCATACCGTGATGTCACACTGTATCCACTGTTACAAAAAAATGCAAAACACAGCAGTAAGATTCATCCAAATGCACGAATGTTACAATTAAACGCTTTGGAATTGTTTAACACGGGTATCCATCCTTGTAACAACATTTAGTCAGAAAAGTAAGAAAATCATCATACGTCCCTTTCAAACAAATAAAATGACAATTTTAAAAATGTTCCAATTATTTTTCCTAAAACAACATTCAAGTGTTTTGTCACTTTCTAATCTCACTTCCAGGCAAAACATACCAATTTAACAAATGATATTCCTCAACCTAACCTAACCTAAAAAGTATGACTAATTGAAATTCTACAATAATATATTTGACATTCCTGCCTGTTCTTAAGTAACCAAGTAACCACACAAACAATTTAAAAGAGAAAAAATACCAAACAAAAGTTGCTTTTTAAGTCATTGTTGTAGTCATAGGAAGTCAATGCATGTGTCAAAAATTTTCGAAAATAGTGACTAGAATCATTGATGAAATGGTACGCTCTTGACGCAACAAGGAAGTTAAGTGATTTCAATTGGCTTCTTTTTAATTGCACCAGTAGGAGGACATGACCAGCAAGGGTCAGCAGCGAGTGCTGATGAGAGGGGCAGAAAGGCAACTCGAGATCATCTTCAAATAACAAAGTCACACCACAGGTGGTGTTCAGCTGCAGCGCTCCCCTTGGCTCTCTACCCCACGCATGAGAGCATCTGTCATAGAAATGAATCAACAAATGAAACGGAAAAAGACTCCACAGAATAAATAGATAACATCTTCATAGAGAAATAATTGGTCAGAGTTAAAAGGCAGGCTGAAATTATGACCCTTAAAACGTTCAGGGAACCAGTGCCCCTCAATATCAGGACATCCCTAAAAGAAAAAAGTATTTACCTGACAGTTGCATGTTGACTGATGCTGTAAAGGTTTATGTTCTTGTTAAATACTAGGGCTGTGAATCTTTGGGTGTCCTACGATTCGATTCAATATCGATTCTTGGGGTCACGATTCGATTCAAAATCGATTTGTTTTCAATTTAACACGATTCTCGATTCAAAAACGATTTTTTTCCCCGATTCAAAACGATTCTCTATTCATTCAATACATAGGATTTCAGCAGGATCTACCCCAGTCTGCTGACATGCAAGCAGAGTAGTAGATTTTTGTAAAAAGCTTTTATAATTGTAAAGGACAATGTTTTATTAACTGATTGCAATAATGGAAATTTGTTTAAACTATTAAATGAACCAAAAATATGACTTATTTTATCTTTGTGAAAATATTGGACACAGTGTGTTGTCAAGCTTATGAGATGCGATGCAAGTGTAAGCCACTGTGACACTGTTGTTCCATCCATCCATCCATTTTTCTACCGTTTTTTCCCTTCGGGGTCGCGGGGGGCGCTGGAGCCTATCTCAGCTACAATTGGGCGGAAGGCGGGGTACACCCTGGACAAGTCACCACCTCATCACAGGGCCAACACAGATAGACAAGACAACATTCACACTCACATTCACACACAGGGCCAATTTAGTGTTGCCAATCAACCTATCCCCAGGTGCATGTCTTTGGAGGTGGGAGGAAGCCGGAGTACCCAGAGGGAACCCACGCAGTCACGTGGAGGACATGCAAACTCTACACAGAAAGATCCCGAGGCCGGGATTGAACTCATGACTATTCACGACCTTCGTATTGTGAGGCAGACGCACTAACCCCTTTTCCACCGTGCTGCACACACAATTGTTCATTTTTTTTTTTTTTTTATAAATGTCTAATGATAATTTGAATGAGGGATTTTTAATCACTGCTATGTTGAAATTGTAACTAATATTGATACTGTTGTTGATAATATTCATTTTTGTTTCACTTCTTTTGGATTGTTCTGTGTCGTGTTTGTGTCTCCTCTCAATTGCTCTTTTTATTGCAGTTCTGAGTGTTGCTGGGTCGGGTTTGGTTTTGGAATTGGATTGCATTGTTATGGTATTGCTGTGTATTGTTTTGTTAGTTTGATTAATTAAAAAAATAAAATAAAATGAAAAGTTTAAATAATAAATAATTAAATAAAACAATTTTTTAAAAATGAGAATCGATTCTGAATCACACAACGTGAGAATCGCGATTCGAATTTGAATCGATTTTTCCCCACACCCCTATTAAATACATTTAATAAATATAATACTGTAAAATTATGTATGTTTACTGTAAATAAAAGAAAATACCATAACTACAAATTAAGCAAACCGTAAAATGGCAATAGTTTCCCATTCAAATTATGTCAAACTTCAAAGACAAGATCGATAACGGCACCTGGCCAAACTGTTGATATTTCTCATGGCTATTAAGAAGAAGAAAAATCTGCAGCAACTTTCAAAGCACCAAGATTTTGTTGTTATCCCTTCAGGGATATTTTTCCAACTATGTGTGATAAAAATAATAATAAACAAATAAAAAATAAAAAATCAGGACACTGCAAATAATACTATTAACAAGTATTTTTTACATTCACACTCAAATGTAACAGAGACACTCACTATGACTACTCTGAGAACGTATTCACACATGTTCATACATGCAAATACTACAATCGCCAACAGAGGCAAAAGTACAGCAACACATGGAAACAAAATTGATTCAAACCCAAATAGTTTTGTGTTTATGTGGACTTTCAATAAAGACAGAACGCTGTTTGAGAGCCTTCGCCTCAGCCTCAATCCACATAAAACGCTGCCGTCTTAACAGAAATATGTGGCTTGCAATATTGCACATGCGTTAATCACTATGGCTGTCCCGATACAACTTTTTCACTTCCAATATGATACTGATTTTGAAGTCTTGAGTATTGGCTGATGTCAGCACAAATCATACATACGTATTATTCTAGTATGTAATGTTAGAAAAGGCTTGATCAAATGAAATAACTCAAACAAAAAACAATGGCAGTTATGAAAAATATTAAGCTATTAATATTAACCGTCTAGAATTGACCTGGAAATAATAAGTGGTAATGACAAATACAAACCCCGTTTCCATATGAGATGGGAAATTGTGTTAGATGTAAATATAAACGGAATACAATGATTTGCAAATCGTTTTCAACCCATATTCAGTTGAATTGAGACGTGGAATCCAAGATGGCGCCAGTATGTGCTGAGGCTTGCCGTCTCTCGCTGTCAGCTTTGCTTGTTTTTGTGCTGTTCGCGTCTTTTGTTGTACCTGTCAACTCACTGTTTGTGACCGCCAAACGCTGTTGGATCTTTGTCCCTCTCACACGGATATGATCAACTTCGACGTTAGTTTTACGACGTCCCAGTCAGCTTTCTCACCTGGCCGGATTCCTCCCTTCCTTTTTCGCCTTCTGGCTCCTCTCCCCCGGCGAAAGCGTCATCGGCGCCGCGGTAAACGTGGCGGCCAGCTGGTAAAAGTTAGGGCACTCCTGGCCCGGCTTTCCATGGCTTCCCGAAGGAGGTATGGACCGGTACCTGGTTTCTTCCTGCACCCACGTTTGCTGGATCCCGCCGGGTCCTGGATTGTTCCTGTCGTCGGTCTGCAGGGGGAAGCTCGCCCGCCGCGCTCCTGCTGTCCCCGCCCCCTGCGGTGCGGAGTGAATTCCCGCCACCTGCGGGCTCTGTGTCGGGCCCCACCCGGATCAGCAGCGGCCTTGGACGCGCCGGCCCCCGTTAAGTTCGGTCTTGTTAACGCAAGATCCTTGACAAACAAAACATTTATCCTGAAGGATTTATTCGTCTCCCGCGGACTGGACTTCCTCTGTGTGACGGAGACATGGCTGAGAACTGGTGAGTTCGCTCCTCTAAATGAACTTCTATCACCGGAGTGCTCGTATTTTAATTCTCCGCGGTCGTCTGGCCG
This sequence comes from Entelurus aequoreus, assembly GCF_033978785.1. NCBI lineage: Eukaryota > Metazoa > Chordata > Actinopteri > Syngnathiformes > Syngnathidae > Entelurus > Entelurus aequoreus. The sequence continues at coordinate 37,429,373 of NC_084735.1, forward strand.
AAAAGGAGGAGGATTAGCAGTCGTTTTTAAAAATGACTTTAAATGCCATCAGATCCGACTGCAATCCTCATTTTCAAGCTTCGAACTATGCATGTTTGAGCTGGGTCTTTCGTATGTCGTCCTGTGTGCCGTCGTTTATCGACCACCCAAGTACCACAAAGACTTCATAAATGACTTTTCTGAATTTCTGGCCGAAATTCTGCCCAAATATGATCGTGTTCTTATTGTTGGTGACTTTAATATTCACACCTGCTGCCCAGACGAACCTCTATCCAGGAGCTTCCTGAATGTCATTGACTCTTTTAATTTTATACAGTCTGTATCTGGTTCCACACATGAACGTGGGCATACACTAGACCTCGTATTGTCTCATGGTTTTAATGTTGACAATGTCGTTGTTGGTGATGCTGTGTTTTCTGATCACAGTCCTGTTATGTTTAATTTAAGTTTGGACCCTGATGTGAAACCACTTGCCGTGCGTCATGGGCGTGTTATTAGGTCTGACACCGCAGCCACCTTCTCCCCTTTATTCACTGTGTCCATGCAGAGTATACCACACTCACTCTGCAGACACTGAACAATTGATGTGCTCTTTTCTTTCTACATGTTCTGAGGTTCTGGATAGTATAGCGCCCCTCAGAGCTATACGTCCAAAGCCAAAACAGGAGCCTTGGCTCAATGAAACCACACGCACAGCTCGGCGTGAGTGGCGAAGGGCGGAGCGCAAGTGGAAAGGGGATCACATGGAGGTTTCTTATCAAATTTTAAAAGAAAACTGTCAGAACTATCAAAGTGTGGTTAAAGCTGAGAAAACAAAATATCTGTCACATTTAATTTTAAATAGTATCAGCAAGCCACGTGTTCTTTTTAATACTATTAGTTATGTTCTTAATCCGAATCCAGCCACTTTACTGGAGATGACGAGTGAAACTTGTGAAAAATGTCTCTCCTTTTTTAACGATAAGGTTGCTTTTATTCGGGCAAATCTTTCTCGCTCTCCATTGAGTCTTAATGTGGCCACTCAGTGCTCGGCTGTGTTTAGTCAGTTTGAGCCTGTGTCCATGCCTGAGCTTACAGGAATAGTCCACAAACTGAAACCCTCGTCCTGTCCCACAGACCCAGTCCCCCCTCGCTTTTTTAAAGAAATCTGGGACACTATTGACTTGTCTGTTAGGCACATCATCAACAGCAGCTTGATTTCTGGCTGTGTCCCCTCTTTTTGTAAAAGAGCTGTTGTCGAGCCTTTGATTAAAAAAACAGGTCTAGATCCGACATGTTTGTCAAATTATCGGCCCATTTCCAAATTACCTTTGGTGTCAAAAATTCTGGAGAAATGTGTTTTAGCGCAACTGCAGCCTTTTTTAGATGAAAATAGCACTTTAGCTCCATTTCAGTCTGGATACAAGGCTTTGCACAGTACTGAATCTGCACTTTTAAAGGTTTTTAATGACTTGCTTTTAATGTCTGATTCTGGTAGCTCTGCCATTTTAGTGCTTTTAGATCTTACAGCTGCCTTTAAAACAGTCGACCACACAATTCTTTTAGACCGCCTGAGAGACTGTGTGGGTGTCAGGGGGACTGCATTAGAGTGGTTCAGATCCTACCTGTCAGAGAGGTCCTTCTCTGTCAGGCTGGGGGACGCCACCTCTTCTTCTGCTCCGCTTTACTGTGGTGTCCCCCAGGGATCCATTCTAGGCCCCATCCTGTTTTCCTTGTACATTCTCCCTCTTGGAGAGATTTTTAAGAAACATGGAGTGTCTTATCACTTTTATGCAGATGACTGCCAAATGTATATGCCAATTTCAAAAGGCCACGGCCCCCTGACACCCCTTCTCAACTGTCTATGTGATGTCAAGGCTTGGTTAGCCCAGAATTTTTTAATAATGAATGAGGGAAAAACGGAAATTTCAGTTTTTGGTCCGGCCCTCACTGACTTGGGACCATTGCAAAATTATGTGCGTCCCAAAGTCACCAGCCTTGGCGTCACTATAGACAGCGATTTTAAATTTGACAAACAAGTCAATGACGTTTTAAAATCGTGTTATTATCATCTTCGTCTTTTAGCAAAGGTAAAACCATTTTTATCTTTTAACCTTTTTGAACAAGTCGTGCATGCTTTTATTTCAAGTCGCCTGGACTACTGCAATGCACTTTATGCTGGCATTAGCCAAATAGCTCTCTCCCGGTTGCAGTTAGTCCAGAACGCGGCAGCACGACTTTTAACAGGGGCCAGGAAACGCCAGCATATAACCCCATTTCTTCGGAGTTTGCACTGGCTCCCTGTTCATTTTAGAATTGATTTTAAATCCTTGCTGTTTGTTTTTAAAGCTTTACATGGACTGGCACCTCAGTATATCTCGGACCTCATCCAAATTTACACTCCTCCGCGCGCTCTGCGGTCCGAGAGCTAGCTCCAGCTCGTGGTGCCCAGGACGAGACTTAAAACTAGGGGAGACAGGGCCTTCTCTGTGGTCGGCCCTAAACTCTGGAACACTCTGCCCCTCCATGTTCAAACTGCTTCCACAGTGGAGTGTTTTAAGTCTCGTCTTAAGACCCACTTTTATTCTTTGGCTTTTAACACTACGTGAGTTGTGTGGTCTTCTGTCCTCTGTTGTCCTGTGTGGTTAGGGTTAGGGTTATAAATTTTGATGTCTATTTTACTGTTTTAATTGGTTTTACCCTTTAAAATCGTTTTTAATCATATTTATTTTTTATATTGTCTCTGTATTGGTTTTCTATTCATTTATTCTTTGTTTTTATTCAGTCATTGGTGTAGCATAATATTGCTTTTAATATCGTTTTTAATATCGTTTTTAAAATTGTTTTTAATATTGTTTTTAATATTGTTTTTAACATGGCTGTGCAGCACTTTGTAAACATTCTTGTTGTGTAAATGTGCTACATAAATAAAGTGGATTGGATTGGATTGAATATGCTACAAAGACAACATATTTGATGTTCAAACTGATAAACGTTTGTTTTTTTTGCAAATAATCATTAACTTTAGAATTTGATGCCAGCAACACGTGACAAAGAAGTTGGGAAAGGTGGCAATAAATACTGATACAGTTGAGGAATGCTCATCAAACACTTATTTGGAACATCCCACAGGTGAACAGGCAAATTGGGAACAGGTGGGTGCCATGATTGGGTATAAAAGTAGATTCCATGAAATGCTCAGTCATTCACAAACAAGGATGGGGCGAAGGTCCCCACTTTGTCAACAAATGTGTGAGCAAATTGTTGTACTGTTTAAGAAAAACCTTTCTCAACCAGCTATTGCAAGGAATTTAGGGATTTCACCATTTACGGTCCGTAATATCATCAAAGGGTTCAGAGAATCTGGAGAAATCACTGCACGTAAGCAGCTAAGCCCGTGACCTTTGATCCCTCAGGCTGTACTGCATCAACAAGCGACATCAGTGTGTAAAGGATATCACCACATGCGCTCAGGAACACTTCAGAAACCCACTGTCAGTAACTACAGTCGGTCGCTACATCTGTAAGTGCAAGTTAAAACTCTCCTATGCAAGGCGAAAACCGTTTATCAACAACACCCAGAAATGCCGTCGGCTTCGCTGGGCCTGAGCTCATCTAAGATGGACTGATACAAAGTGGAAAAGTGTTCTGTGGTCTGACGAGTCCACATTTCAAATTGTTTTTGGAAACTGTGGACGTCGTGTCCTCCGGACCAAAGAGGAAAATAACCATCCGGATTGTTATAGGCGCAAAGTTGAAAAGCCAGCATCTGTGATGGTATGGGGGTGTATTAGTTGGCCTTGGTCATTTGTTGTATATGCGACCTCTTTAATATGTGGATATAAAAAGGATATGTATGCGATACGACTGAAATCCAAACATTCTGTCGTGTTCATCCGACCAGTAAGTCATTAAAAAGCGATAGGCCCCATAATTATTCGCAAAAATAGATTGTTGCAAAATAGATGTTAACTGGCTGCCCAGCTTTGCACAAGTAAATTTGCTCTATGACTGCTTGTATTAGAGCGCTTGTATCAAACATTCTAGGTGCAAGCTGATATAAACCTGTTTTTTTTGCTGATATCTGACCAATAACCGATCTTAATACTGAATCGGAATACTCCTGTTAAATAAATACAAAAATTATATGTAATTAATGAAGCAAATTAGTTATCGCCTTTAACAACCTGCGGCATAGCTATTTACAGATGTCTTTTGGGGTTTGTATGTGTTTTTGGCAATTGCAGCATTTTAATTTGGGGCATGTTCCCTTATAGTTTGTGTCAGTGGCGGGCTGCGTATTTCACACCTAGGCCTTGAGTGATGTCCTACTTAGTCCCACTTTAATATACACCTCTCATAATACTATAATTTAAGTCACCACATGACCACGGCTTGAGAAATACTATACAGAGAAATACTATACAGCATTACTGTGCATTGAATCACTCCAACGGTGTACAAAACACTGTATTTTCCGGCGCATTTGGATGGATTTAAAAATCAATAACACATCAGCAACTGAAACATACCTCTACGTGGTACTGTCAAAATTTAAATAATTGTAAAAACATATTAAATGTAAAAAAATTACAAATAAAATATTTGAACTCACAATTTGCAGCACCTATCGGAAACCAGAAGCCAAAGTACCGGTCATAGTTGGTTGATTCAATTGGAAGTGGCGGACAAACCATTTGACCGGCCGGGACAGATTAGGTAGCTTGGGGGTCTGCCGACCTTGTCTCACAAGATCGAGCTTCTCTTGAAATTTCTTTTTTGAAAATGGTATTGTAAGTATATATCTGCAAATGAATCAAAGTTTTGCTCTCCTTTGGCCATCGGTTTAAAAAGCGAGTAGATATTACATTTCTCTGTTGGCCAGGTGTGGCTACCCTGAGGCTCTGTTGATTTGGATAGCACTCCCTGCTCTCGCAACTCACAACTTGTAATTGGATCATATCTGCCAGTTACATCAGAGTAATTTTGTAACGTTAGACGCCATGGACACGCTTGCTAGCATTAGCTGTAGCGAGCTGACTAGCCCAATTTGTAGCAGCCCCAAGCGGCTTACAAGCCATGGTGAACCCTTTGAGACGCATAATAGATTTAGCCCTTTAGTAAGTCCTACACCCAAGTCTACCGGACACCACACCTTAGTCATACGGGACTCCATCACCCAGAACATACAGCTTAGTAAACCAGCCATAATTAAGTGTATTTCCAGGGCCAGACCACCTGACATTGAAGCTAGTCTTAAGGAGCTGACTAGCAACAGGCCAAGTAAACACATACGACAGGCCAGATGTATGGAAAACCGGGATGACTGGAGACAACGATGGAAGGCACATCTGAGGACGACCTAGAGAGACAGGCTAATCGCACCACTAGCTAGGCGAACTTAGTTGCACTTGCACACGTCGGCTCCAATTACACTAGGATGACACGGTCAGAGGAACATATCTCGGACTTCTAATCTGGCTGGAAAGATGTCTCGGCATCGAGTATTTGTCTCTGGCCCTCTGCCTGCGAGAGGCAATAATGAGAGGTATAGCAGATTAGTATTGTTTAACAAGTGGCTCGCTAGTTTTTGTAGAGAACAGGGACTAACGTTTATTGATAATTGGCCCTCTTTCTGAGGCAAACCGGGCTTGCTGAGGAGGAACGACCTTCATCCTAACCAGGAAGGCGCCATCACTCTTTCCAGAAATATAGATTACTATTTGAGTTTCACTTGACTAACTACACTGGAACAAGCTCAGACACAGGCAATTACAGTTTCTGTTAGTCCAGGTGAGGAGTCAGTTAAGCTAGAACTAACCAGCGCCAGGCTGGAAAATTCCTGCACAAATAACATTTCTCGTAGAATAATACATAACTCACATAATGTTTTTTCTGTAGTGACAGTGCCAGAGGTGAACCAGCATTATACTGAGGTAGAAAATTATGACGTGTTAAATCTATCACAGCACCAAGCAAATAATCTCAAGATCCCCATCATATCAATTCCTAGATGTGATATCAATTATTTAAGGCGCACTACACAAAATAAACGTAACGTTATTAATATCAGTACTACGATACCATTAACAAAAATGCCTCAAAATAGTCCACTACCTACAATATATGCTTTTTAAACATCAGATCATTGTCTCTCAAAACTTTATTAGTTAATGAGGTAATTAGAGACAACAATCTTAATGTCATTGGTCTCAGTGAAACTTGGCTAAAACCAGATGACGTTTTCTCGCTTAACGAGGCATCTCCTACTAACTGTACGAGTGCACAGTTACAGTTACAGTTTTTTTTTGGATATTAGTGCGACCCCTCCACCCAAAGGGGTAGAGGGGTCGCACTAATATAAAAAAAAAACCTTACTCTTACCCCTAACCTAAGTAATAAATATAAATAATTTGAGGTGCTTACTATGAGATCTGTCACACTGCTACCTCTCCATCTGGCTGTTCATAAACCAGAGCTCTTAAACTATCATGTAGAAAGCTGGAATGCAAATGGCGTGTGACTAAACTTGAGGTTTTCCATCAAGCATACAGTGATAGTTTAATAATTTATAAACACGCGCTTACCTTAGCTAAAACTAATTACTACTCCAATCTCATCCGCCTCAATAAAAATGATCCTAAATATTTGTTCAATGCAGGAGCATCGCTAATCCAACAAGGGATTCCTCCCAGTAGCTCCACCCACTCGGCTGATGAGTTTCTGATAATCGTTAAGAAGAAAATTTAACTCCTTAGAAAGGAGATTAAAGATAATGCGTCCCAGCTGATACGAATGTATGTACGACGGATATTGCCCTCCAAAATAATCTCTCTCTTTTTGAAGAAAGTGGGAAACTGGGAAACTTATCAAGGAACTGTTTGTAATATTAGGACCATCCGTGCTAAATATTATTTAATTAGCACTGCTAAATTATTACTACTGTTCATCCATGTTGCTGCTACTTGATCTTAGCTTTGCTTTTGAAACCGTCGATCATAATTAGAAATGTCCGATAATGGCTTTTTTGCCGATATCCGATATTCCGATTTTGTCCAACTCTTAATTACCGATTCCGATATCAATCGATACCAATATATACAGTCGTGGAATTAACACATTATTATGCCTAATTTTGTTGTGATGCCCCGCTGGATGCATTAAACAATGTAACAAGGTTTTCCAAAATAAATCAACTCAAGTTATGGAAAAAAATGCCAACATGGCACTGCCATATTTATTATTGAAGTCACAAAGTGCATTATTTTTTTCAACATGCCTCAAAACAGCAGCTTGGAATTTGGGACGAGGAGGTTGAGGTGGGCGAGGTATTGGGGAGGGGGGGTTGAAGTGGGGGGCAGGGTTAGGGGGTAGCGGAGGTGTATATTGTAGCGTTCCGGAAGAGTTAGTGCTGCAAGGGGTTGTTCTGTTGTGTTTATGTTGTGTTACGGTGCGGATGTTCTCCCGAAATGTGTTTGTCATTCTTGTTTGGTGTGGGTTCACTGTGTGGCGCATATTTGTAACAGTGTTAAAGTTGTTTATACGGCAACCCTCAGTGTGACCTGTATGGCTGTTGACCAAGTATGCCTTGCATTCACTTGTGCGTGTGAAAGCCGTAGATATTACGTGATTGGACCGACACGCAAAGGCAGTGCCTTTAAGGTTTGTTGGCACTCTGTACTTCTCCCTACGTCCGTGTACCTCTCCGTACAGCTGCGTTTTAAAAAGTCATACATTTTACTTTTTGAAACCGATACCAATAATTTCCGATATTACATTTTAAAGCATTTATCGGCCGATATTATCGGACATCTCTAATCATAATATTTTATTAGAACGTATCAAAATGTGTATTGGTATGATATATTTAGCCTTTTCTCGGTTTAACTCTTATCTTCCTGACAGGATGCAGTGTGTCTCCCATTACAATGTGACCTCGGACTATGTTAAGGTAACGTGCGGAGTTCCACAGGGTTTGGTTCTTGGCCCTGCACTCTGCAGCATCTACTATATATGCTGCCGCTAGGTGACATCATACGCAAATACGGTGTTAGCTTTCACTGTTAAGCTAACGACACCCAACTCTACATGCCCCTAAAGCTGACCAACATGCCAGATTGTAGTCACCTGACGGCGTGTCAAAATTAAATCAAACAATGGATGTCCAGCAACTTTTTGCATCTTAACGCTAAGAAAACGGAAATGCTGATTATCGGTCCTGCTAGACACCGGCACTTATTTAATAATACCGCCTTAACATTTGACAACCAAACAATTACACAAAGCGAATCGGTAAAGAATCTGGGTATTATCTTCGAACCAACTCTCTCATTTCAGTCAAACATTAAGTCTGTTACTAAAACAGCCATTGTTCATCTCCGTAATATTGCTAAAGATAGTCCTATTTTGTCCACCACCAACGCTGACATCATTATTCATGCATTCGTTACATCTCGTCTCAATTACTGTAACGTATCATTTTCTGGTCTCCCTATGTTTAGCAATAAAAGATTACAGTTGGTACAAAATGTGGCTGCTAGACTTTTGACAAGGAAAAGAAAGTTTGATCATATACTGGCATATAGGCCTATACTGGCTCACCTGCACTGGCTTCCTGTGCACTTAAGATGTGACTTTAAGGTGCTACTACTTACGTATAAAATACTAAACGGTCTATATACATATATATGTATATATATATATGTATATATATATACATATATATATATATATATATATATATATATATATATATATATATATATATATATATATATATATATATATATATACATATATATATACAAAAAAATATATATATATACATAAATATATATATATATATATATATATATATATATATATATATATATATATATATATATATATATATATATATATATATATATATATATATATATACATACATATACAGTATATATACATATGTACATATATATATACACATATATACATGTATACACACATATATATACACATATGTATACACACATATATATACACATATGTATACATACATATATATATATATATATATATATATACACATATGTATACATATATATATATATATATATATATATATACATATATATATATATATATATATATACACACACATACAGTATATATTATACAGTATATATACTTATATATACATATGTACATATACATACACATGTACACACACATATATATATATATACACACATATGTATATATATATATATATATATATATATATATATATATATATATATATATATATATATATATATATATATATATATATATATATACATATATATATATACATGTACATATATATATACATAAATATACATATATATACATATACATATACATATATATATATATATATATATATATATATATATATATATATATATATATATATATATATATATATATATATATATATATATATACATATATATATATATATATATCAGTGGCGTGCAGTCACTAGAGGCAGGGGAGGCACGGCCTCACCTGCCATCATGGAAAGAAAAAAAAAGTAAAAAGAAAAAAAATTAATTAAATTGTTATATGTATCCAGTGATTATACTAAAGTTATTTTCCATTTAACTTCACCAGTTTTAGATTATTTTTATTTTTATTTTCACATTTGCCGTTCAAATACTGAGAAGAGACGTGCGGTGATCAGCAGCCAGTTGAGGCACATCACTGATTTGTGCCTCAACATGGATTGTGCGCAATGACTCGGCTAACTGCTGGCCTGCCGTGCAGTGAGACTGTATTGCTATACGAATTATATTATACATTTCCATAGTTTAGTTAGCTGAGGTATATAATGTACAGTGTATTTTGTCAACAACTGTATGTGTGTAACGTATTTCTTGTGCTGAGCGATCATAAAACTGGAGGCTCGTCTCATAACCCCGCCTCCTGGTGCCAAGCACCTCCGCCGCAGAACGCACCGCCCGACGGGAGCGCCACACCAACCAAAGCCCACACCCAAACCCTCCACGTGCAAGACCGAATCCACCCAAAAAATTCACTTAACAAGAAGCCAAAAAGTGCAAAAACAACAATGCTCGCGCGGCGCGCTGGAGGAGCCGTGAACAGGGACACAACATTAGGTACACCTGCAGACTGCTGCGCGGATTTCATATTTCATTCATTCACGACTCTTCCAACACGAACACCACTGCTCCCGCATTTATAAGTAAAGGTAAGACCATAATAACGTTTTTTTATTAAATGTGCTTTTTTGTGTGCTACAGTTTGTAAGTGTAAAGTTAAAGTACCAATGATTGTCACACACACACTAGGTGTGGTGAAATTTGTCCTCTGCATTTGACCCATCCCCTTGTTCACCCCCTGGGAGGCAAGGGGAGCAGTGGGCAGCAGCGGCGCCGTGCCTGGGAATAATTTTTGGTGATTTAACCCCCAATTCCAACCGTTGATGCTGAGTGCCAAACAGGGAAGAATGCTGGTATGAGCTTTTAAACATAACCAGTTAACTGCTGCGAATCAAATGGTGAATAAGATACTCTTTAGGGTTCATATGTTTGTAAATCTGACTGTGATGAAGTCAGTGCCTCACCAGCCATGAACCTCACCGCACGCCACTGATATATATATATATATATATATATACATATATATATATATATATATATATATATATATATATATATATATATATATATATATATATATATATATATATATATATATATATATATATATATATATAAGAAACTCTCCTGGTTTTGGATCATTTCTGTGTTTGGAACCAACTTAAAACACTCATTTAAAATTCCTGAATGGTAGATTATCTAAAAAGTGAAACAAATGTTCAAGAATGACATCCAATTTACTTCTGCAAAGGACTAAAAATGGATGTAAAGAAAAGAGGAACATCAAAGAATGGCGTGAAAACACAATTATTCCCATATTGTACTTGAGAGAAAGCAGATGATTGTCTACACTTCGAGTGTAGTAACATTGCTTTTTACATGAAACACGAGCTTTATCTAAGTACAGGCAGAAGGCAAGGAAATAATGGTGCCTCTGGAGATACTGGCCGTGGTGGTGATTTTTATATCTGCGGTAAATAATGGTTTTGAGATTGAAAATCGGTGAGATGGACCTTTAAGTACTGCTGGGTGATTCATTTACCTCCTTGCTCTACTTGCACATCAGGGTGTTAATCAGGGTCAGGACCAAAATAAAATCAATACAGCATTATATTACAATACTGCAATGTCTAATGTTATTGATACACTTGCACATAGTATACAAATATTTGATCAAACTAAGTGTGCTATGAATGGGTTTACTTACGCTGACCCTTGGCATATAATAATGACTTGAAATTGTACATTTTATTTGTACATTATCATTAAACTAATGTCATATTAGTCATGTTCATGTATTAGAGTATAGTCCTCATATTTTAATGCAGCTTTCACATTAAATCATCCCTCCTTGCAAACAAAAGTCTAAAAGGAATTCAGACTTTGTAAATAATTCATTTCAAGTCATACTTCAGATTTGCTGGCTCAGCAAACCTGCCACAAAAACACAGTTTGAGAAACTAATCTTTGACCATGTAGCTTACTTTATCATCGCAAGTACGCAAAGGGGAAAATGGAACACTGCCCTTGTATAAAAAACATTTTCAGTGTGCATCATAAAACCAATGAACTAATACATAAACACTACAGTCATTTCCTTAAGAAAACGCTGTGGATATGTATAATATATAGGGTTGTATAAAGTTTTTAATGATACAATCTTGACAGGCAAATTTCCGTTCAACCTTTAGTCAAAACGAGGCATTGCAAGGAAAAGAAGTTGCAAAATTATTAAAAGCTTTAAATCTCAAGTCAGCAATTTCCTTGGAAAGGCTGGTCCAAGTCTTTATCTTGACAGTGTATCTCACATGAGATGACTTTCAATTTATGGTTCACATATTTAGAAAAGATCAATAAGGGGAGAAAACGATTTCAAAAGAAAATACCATCAAGCTTATTTAGTCTCAAATACATTTCAACTTTAAAACCGCAGGTATTAGGAATGTTTAGTGTGCAATTTCAGGGGTTTTTATTATTGCTGACAGTCAACACAAGAAAAAAAGCAGCACAAAAAGCCCTGTTATCTGAGACGTCAGACAATATTCTGCGGGGATTGTCTGAATCTTTGCATTTGGCCCGATTACAGCAGTTAATATCCGCATGTTCTTTATAGCAATTAATAATCTAAAGACAGTAAACTGGATGTATGTTGCGCACAGAGCCCCTACTTTGTAGAAATGCTGTGTGCTGATGTAACTTAACAAAAAACATTCCAATTGAGCAAGTAATTTTGCTCCTGTTTATATGCAAACAATGTGAAGAGCTGCAACGAGACAAGCTGGCTCACTAAACAAAGACAACACCGCATTTTCTCATTACCAAGATGCATGAGGGAGGCCAAAGCAGAGAAAATTAGCGCACAGAACTGCAAGGAAAGCAAACCAACCAGGTCATCTGCAATGTTTGGCAGTCGCTGATTTTGATTCCAGTATTACCGCACAAACAACCAAATAGGAGAGGATTACACAATGAATGTCCTCCCCTCAGACCACAAATAATGCAGCATGTTCATGACAGAGGACTAAGTGACAATAAGTCCTTACACCATTCTGGGTCAAGTTTGACAAGGGTTGGTATACAAATCCAAAGCCCATTGTTTGCCAATAAAGGGAGCACAGGCTGCAAGGGATATGGCTTCCAAATAGAAACCGCTGATCCCTAAAGTCACACCTGCTTATCCACACATCTACTCAATCGAGAAAAATCCACTATTTTCAAAACATAGGAAATACAGATTGTACATAGACAATACAGGCTACAGTACATACATTAAACATTATTTTACCCAAATTTTTATTATAAAATTAAATAAAATACATAGACAATATACTTTTTTTTCTGGCTTCTTGAGAGATTTTTTTAAGTAAACGATTTTGCTTAATGTGACGTTGTCGCTTGTTGTTGTACTCCTCTGAGGATAGATTGATCACTTTGGTCTAAGAGAGCACAGTTTATAGATTCAATGTGTAAAATGTAATCTCCAAGTCATTCAGATTGTCATGACCTGGCAGCCATGCTGCTGGTTATCCTCTTTTTGTTGCAATGCCTGGTTTCTGGGTCACGGGGCGTGGTCACCTGCGTGCACACCTGATACTGATTTCCTCCAGACTACTTGAACTCTCCAGTACATTCCCTTGGCGCAAGTGGATTTCCTAATGGTTCAACCTTCCAGACATATACATCCCCTCTGCTTTGGCTCCACACACGCTTCTCGTTCCCTGTGGCTCAGTCCCGGCATTACAGTGTTGTGTTAATTGTTACTTCTTAACACCTTAAGTGTGCTATTTCTGTTCCTCACACTTTAAGTGTGCATCTTTAGTTATTTTGTCCTCACTCCTATTTTAAGTGCTCTTTTTGTTATTATTTGTATTTATTTTTCTGCATTGGGGTTCTATTCCGGCTGAGCCGATCGTGAAAAAGACAGAAAGCTATGTGTTTATACAAATTTAGATTGAGGTATGTCATTTCTTAATTCATATAAGCCTTTAAGCTAGCTAGCAAGTCTGTGAATTTCTCACTGTGCGTTTGTCAATCATGGTTTTTCAATTATTTTAATTTAAAATGGTACTATTAACCGCCGGGAACTTTACTGCTGTTTATCAAACATACCGTTTATTTTTATATCCCGAAGTGTCACCTAAATATTACTTGCTATTTAATATAGACAGAATGTTTTCATGACACTTCATACCAGAGTCACAGAATGTTATGACAATAATTGGCAATGACGCATTTGCAAAAAGTGAGTAAAGAAAAATAAGGAAAACAAAAATATGTTTACTACTACAAACAAACTTTTTTCAGTTGCTTATCTTTATTTGTTTACTAACATACTGATGCTTTGAGTGCTATAGCGACTTGGCAGTCATCTATAGTCACTGTCCCTGAATACCTCAAATAAAGCCAGAAATCTTGGGGTTATTTTAGATTCTGATTTACATTTCGACAGTCACATCAAATCAGTAACAAAATCGGCCTACTATCACCTCAAAAATGTAAAAAGACTTAGAGGGCTCATGTCAGCTCAAGACTTAGAAAAACTTGTACATGCCTTTATTACCAGTAGGCTAGACTATTGTAATGGTCTCCTTGCAGGTCTTCCCAAAAAAACTGTCAGGCAGCTACAGCTTGTTCAGAACGCTGCTGCTAGAGTTCTAACAAAGACCAAAAAATGTGAGCACATTACACCAATTCTTAAATCCTTACATTGGCTCCCTGTACATCAGATAATAGATTTCAAAATCCTCCTGCTCACATATAAATCACTACATGGTCTAGGGCCCAAGTATATCACTGATATGCTCCCACTATATACGCCCTCTAGATCACTAAGATCTTCTGAGACCAATCTGTTAGCGGTTCCAAGAGTAAACTCAAATCAAGGGAGATCATCATTCAGTCACTATGCAACACATAGCTGGAATAAACTTCCTGAAGATGTCAGACTCTCCCCAACTCTCACTACTTTTAAAACTAGACTGAAGACTTTTATGTTCACCTTAGCTTTCAGCTAAATCTTTTAATCTTTTAACTTTTAACGTCTGCACTGTTTTTATTTTTATTGTCTGCATTTTAATTTTGCTTTTATTTTCTTTCATTTCACTTTGTTGTCTGTGAAGCACTTTGAGTCTGCCTTGTGTATGAAAAGCGCTATACAAATAAAGTTGCCTTGCCTTGCCTTGCCTATAGTGGAAGAGTTCTTAGATTTTCTTCCGTCTGTGAGGCTGTGTTAATGGCAGGCTTAGTCCTGACTGTGTATGGTTGTGGGCCAAGGAGGACGGCTGTGTGTAGAGAGACAATCCAGGTAGACGTTACAGTGCTTTTCTATGGGGAAGGGACCAACAGCAGCAGCCAGAGCTTGATGAGAAGAGCAATACAGGATTTAATTTCAGAGTCTCTAAAAGTCACCACTAGATTTGTCACTAGTCCTATTTTTGATATAGCATCTGTAAGACTATGATTACTCACTCGTGACGTAATATTTTTCTCTGACAGACCAGGTGCGTTATGTGTTTATGAGCGAGGGCGATCACGTAGCGCTAACAAATATATTAATGACAATTCTAATGCATCTGCGAAAAACTGCAGCAAATTAATAAATAAATGTATGAAAAACACTGCAGTATGATGCTTTGAACAAATGACAAGGCTCCATGTTAGTGTAGAAACTATAACCTCATAGACAGAAAAAGCCACATGACTTTCCCAAGTGATTTTAGTGACCAGCTATATAAAGGTTAGGTCAGAGTATATTGTTCATAGTAATTTAAAAACCATGGTTATGATATATCTACTGGTACTTAAAGTAGGAAAAGTAATTCATTTTCCCGGAAAGAAACCTTGAAAAGATCATGACAAAGGTGGGTGTACATCTGCATTAAAGAGTGCAGGTCCCAAGATAGAAAGCAGTGTTTTATCAGTCTAATGGTATAAAAAAAATAAAAAAAATGTAAGTGTACAGTGGGTCTGCATTAATGTTTGCCTCATTCCAATGAGAATCATGCATGTGACGGAAGCATTAAGGAGACATGGGTGGTTAATCTATCCAGGACCAACAGTATGCTCAAACAACCACCAGATTGCATCTGTTAGCAGATAATACTGCATCATCGCTTTCGTTTTCGGATTTATCAGGTCTTCACATCAAGGAAACGCCATTCTTCATGCATTCTTCATTCACGCTTTAAGTGAGGGGTTAAGCAAAAACGACTGTATTTTCTGGACCGTAGTGCGCACCGGATTATAAGGCGCGCTGCCGATGAGCTGGTCTAGTCAGGTCTATTTTCATACAAAAGGCACACCGGATTATAGGGCTCATTAAAGTAGTCTTTTTTTTTCTTCTAAATTGAAAACACTTCCTTGTGGTCTACATAACATGTAATGGTGGTTCTTTGGTCAAAATGTTGCATAGATTATGTTTTAGAGATCATCTTCAAGACGCTTTCTGACAGTCACTTCAGGATGCGCTGTTTTGTAGGCGGTCTTATTTACATGGTTCACCTTCGGCAGCGTCTTCTCTCCGTCATCTAGCGTGCAAGGACGGGAGTGGAAGAAGTGTCAAAAGATGGAGCTAACAGTTTTAATGACATTCAGAAATTACTTAAATCAATAACGGAGCAGCATCTCTTCATTTGGCTCACTAGTGCAACAACAAAGCCGGAAATGTGTCCCGTGAAAAAACGTCCGACCGGAACTCTCTAATAACTAAAGTTCCTTAGGTAAATAATGTAAACTCACTACACCGGTATGTTTTAGTGCTTTTATGGAGAGTTTACTGACAGATATAAGTAAGAACTTTACACTACTTTGTATTAGAAATGGCAACAGCGGAGGATGAATGTCCCATAACAAGAAGATTAAGAAAAACAAGAATCTTATCGACTACCGTGTCCCCACGGACCACAAAGGCAGATGCGCGCAAATTTTCAGGACTTATGCAGATCCCAAATGCATGTCAGCAGGTACCAGATGGTAAGAAAAGTTGCTTTTGCATCATATTACAAA
The DNA here is from genome assembly GCF_033978785.1 of Entelurus aequoreus. Classification (NCBI taxonomy): domain Eukaryota; kingdom Metazoa; phylum Chordata; class Actinopteri; order Syngnathiformes; family Syngnathidae; genus Entelurus; species Entelurus aequoreus. The sequence continues at coordinate 37,446,004 of NC_084735.1, forward strand.
ACAAAACACCAGATAATATGTCTTACCTTATATACACACCATAATAATATTCCTATGTTGAAGCACAGTACAATCCATCAAGCTGTGCGGCTTCATAGCTTACCAAAGTCATACTAAAACATTTTGATAGATTTTTGAGCGCCGTGTGTAATGTTCTATATTTTCAATGGAACATATAACATTTTGGTGTTGTTTACTTGAGTCATATTGCAGTCTACACGTATCTCTTATGTGTGACTGCCATCATATTGCAGTCTACTCGAATATTTTATGTGTGACTGCCATCTACTGGTCACACTTATCATTTCACCATGTACCAAATAAAATAGCTTCGAGGTCGGTAAGCACAACCAAAATGATTCCGTACATTAGGCGCATCGGGTTATAAGGCGCACTGTCGAGTTTTGAGAAAATGAAAGGATTTTAAGAGCGCCTTATAGTCAGAAAAATACAGAATCCAGACCCATTGTAAATAACTAACTAAACTAAACAATATGTCCTTTACAAATTATTAAACAGTAGCCATGTGTACATGGACACCATTTATTTAATCAGATCATCATTTGGATTCGAATATTACTGTGTACATGGACCCTGAAAAAGTGATCTGATTATGACGTGCAATTTCATGCATTACACCTTAAATCAGAATAATTGACTTTGACATGCGAATAATCTAACATAAACGGAAAGATGTGTTATTATTTGTGCCATGACGCCATCGTTTGGACGAGTTCGCTCACTGCATGTGCTGAAGAAGCTGTAGACTTCCACTGTAAACAAATATGGCTTTGTGCATTTCTGCTTATCCGACGTTATCACTTTATTTATTCATAATTTTTTCATTCTGTTCACTACTTTTGTTTTACCTCTCCTTTTGAAATGGAGCTCTTCTGTGCTTCGTATGTTGTGATTATGTACAGGTTGTGGCACGACTTCATGTTACGACATTGTGTGTATCCGTTTGAGGCTAGTAGTTAGCACTTGGAGTGGCTGTAATGTTGTGAATAAAAGCTCGTTAAGACGACAACTGGATCCCTTTTTTTATTGTTACATCGACATACAGTATGACACTCCAGACCATTTTTTTGTTTTTGCTAGTCTCGTTTTAAAGCAGCAAACTTAACAGTATATATGTACTTCTGTACAAGTTGAATGGGGGGAGAAAGCAGCAAGACAATCGCTTCATTCCGAGACTATTAAATGTAGTCCCGCCTCCACCTCCAAAATGTATCTGCCATCAAAGACATGCGCAGTAAGAATGATTTCAACCCGAAGTTCTGAAGATGTCTTTTTAATGCGCTACAATCCGAATGACTATCATAAACCACCCGTCTCGATCGGTGTGAAATTTTTATCCAAAATGTGCGTGATCGGGTCAGAATATTCCGAATGGCGTGTTTGCATTAAGCATTTTTATTTTGGTTAGACATTTAATCTGATTAAATGTGTCCATGTGCACATAGCTAGTATTGGTCCCAGTGTTGATACCTGTGGTAGGCCAAAAGTTTTCAAAATCCAAATAAATAGGTCAACCAGCATCTTGGAACTAATTGTGCTGTTGAACTTAGAGGTTCAGTTTGGATAAGCTCCTTACACCTACACTACCGTTCAAAAGTTTGGGCTCACCCAAACAATTTTGTGGAATAGCCTTCATTTCTAAGAACAAGAATAGACTGTCGAGTTTCAGATGAAAGTTCTCTTTTTCTGGCCATTTTGAGCGTTTAATTGACCCCACAAATGTGATGCTCCAGAAACTCTATCTGCTCAAAGGAAGGTCAGTTTTGTAGCTTCTGTAACGAGCTAAACTGTTTTCAGATGTGTGAACATGATTGCACAAGGGTTTTCTAATCATCAATTAGCCTTCTGAGCCAATGAGCAAACACATTGTACCATTAAAACACTGGAGTGATAGTTTCTGGAAATGGGCCTCTATACACCTATGTAGATATTGCACCAAAAACCAGACATTTGCAGCTAGAATAGTCATTTACCACATTAGCAATGTATAGAGTGTATTTCTTTAAAGTTAAGACTAGTTTAAAGTTATCTTCATTGAAAAGTACAGTGCTTTTCCTTCAAAAATAAGGACATTTCAATGTGACCCCAAACTTTTGAACGGTAGTGTATGTAACCATTAATGTTAGCCCTACACGTATCATTTTAGTCCTTCACCTATCTAACCATTCATGTTTCTTTCAGTGGTTAAAAAATGTCCTGTCTGGTCCACAAATATATACTATCAAAGTAGTTAACGACCGAATAAGAAAGATACACATATGCTTATTAGGCTTGAAATGACACGTGATTTTGCAATGCATTGTGTGGCCTCTGTAGCCATTTTTGTTGGCTAAAGCATCTACATGGCTGGACTGAAACCGCGGTAATGAGAGCGGAATCAAGAAACTGGATTCAAATGGATCGTTGTCAATAAAAAAAATCAAGGGACCGTACTGAGACAAACTGTACCCTGCTTTCCAAGGCAGGCTACCTCAAAGAAAGTAAGTAAAGTTGGTCAAATTAACCATATGAGCACGTCCAATGGACAAGATATTTAAAACAAAGGTGCCGCCATTGTCCAAAGTCAAACGTGTCTATATCTCGTCCACAAAGTCGGTTTTTCAGAATGTAAAGGCTGTTAATGTTCATAGTCCCCCGTTCAAATTGCTCATAATCTACAGTTTTCCCCTCTTATGTGTCTGAGATGTAGTGAGGTAGCCCAGACTCATTTCATAAGCATATTTCCCTGAAAAAAACAAGACCGTTATTACTTTTAAATACTTTGATCATTGGGCTCCTTCTCCGAAAATAATACTTATTAATTTGTGTGCTTACCGATGACTAAAAGTAAACAGACATGTTTTTTTCCCCAAAATACTCTATGTTGTTTGTAACCCACAGCTATCTTGGCTAACGCTAACAGCCTACTAAATGCTACATGTGAAATTGAATAAAATATGCTTTTATTGCAATTTAACAATCTGAAAATGCTGTGAACACACCAACATGTACCAAGTGATGTGTGTTAAAAGTTATGTTTGATAGTCTCAAGGCTGCTATTCAGGCTATACACAGTATCCTTATTAGCTCATTTACCTGAGTTCCTTGACTTTGCTTCCACGCTGGAAATGAGAAAAATCTTACCAAATCGTTTTCTTTCCTGAAGCGATCGGGATGATTGTGGCAGTTAATGATGCCACACGTTAGCGCCATGTTTTGAACTTATTAAAAGAAGAACAAAACTTTAGGACAGAGTCTTGCATTCAGCCATGTAAATAGGCTATTTAGAGGCCCAAAAGATCCACACTGCCATGCATTTACTGACTCAGACTTTAAAGTCTTATAGAGAGCCGGTATGCATTTTTTGTAAATGTGATGCTTTAATATAAAGTCAAATGACCCCACATTGCTGCTGTATGTGTTGATTGTGGTGGCAAAAACTTTGTTGTGCATAACGCATACATGCATTAATATTGTTCAACATCCAGAAGGGTATTCAGTTTCAGTTTTGACATTATGCTATTAATTTTTTCTCCTTTGCACAAATGCCACAATGTTTGAGAGGAGCTAAAAGTCACATCAGATCTTCGAAGGTAAGCCGAGCTGACATTTATCCCCATCACATATCACAGTATAAACTACAGCTGAGTGAAAGTGAGGTGTGCACAGTCCGCCACTATTACACAGGCAGACACCCACTGCATCATTTATCCTGGCCATAAATCAGCCCTCTGCTCTACTGCACTACCTTCTTCTCTTGTCCCGGCAGAGCTCCCTGACGTATCATTATATCTCATGTAGTTCCGCTGAAATTACCTCCATGTAATCCAAGAGCATAGTATGAAGAGAAACAGGGAATTTCAGTATCTAATGTGTTTGCATGGGTGATGCTTTGCATTAAAATGCCTGCAGTGTTTTTGTGCCTTCTTTTAGCGGGAATGAGTAATGCATGCGCTTGTATAACCTCCTATCTCTCCAAAGCCAAGCTAATCATGTGTCTATGATACATAATTGCAAGTGAGTGTCTACAAAATGAGAAAAGGCTGTAATGATGAGGATAATTGAACACCAGGTCCTGCATTAACATCCAAATAGTCTTTGCTGCGTGTTTACAGTATGTCACATTAATTCGGAAATCAAATCTCACACTCCTACATACATCTCTGCTCATATTTGGCTAAGCTAAGCTAAACCATCTCATGTCATAGTGCGTTTCCTAATTAATGTGCAATGTCTTTATCCATTACAAATAATGACATGTTCACGAGTTGGCATGATGTTAAGATAATTATGAATTAAGAACCACAGATATGCTTGGCTGTATGAACCTTGTCTCCATGTACAGTAGGGAAGAGATTCATAGTAATCTATTTATTTATTTATATATATATATATATATATATTTATATATATTTGTTTATATTATATATATATTTATATATTATTTATATATATTTATTTATTTATATATGCACCTTATTGCTTTTTTATCGTGCACTACCATGAGCTTATGTAACGAAATTTCGTTCTTATCTGTGCTGTAAAGTTCAAATTTGAATGACAATGAAAAGGAAGTCTAAGTCTAAGTCTAAGTCTAAGTCTATAAGGCCCCATTCCTGGGTTGATTTCACATGAGAACAAGAAGGGGGTAGAGGGTTAATAATTTTCAATGCAGTCTGTTGAAATTATGGAAAGTGCCGCTTTACATAGCAACTGACGCTGTGGTCAACATTGGATTTGCCACAAAACAAATTTTAAGATATTCACCACTCTACTGCCAACTGGCGGCTGAAGTGGATGGTGCAACCCCACAATTTGTCACGTTTATTGTGTCAGGTAAACCGTGAAGAATGATGCCATATGAATCCCCTTCCAAGTGTACGTACGTACATCCATTGTGTGCCTGCAGCACAGCCATTTTGTGCCTGCAACACATCCATTGTGGGTGGGCTTATCGATCCCCATCAGCAGAGCAGTGTTGTCATTAGCTACTGTGCTAATTGTTACTTTGTGTGCTTTTAAGTGTTTTTAGTCGTTTTACGGCAGTTTTCTAGTTTTGCTAAATGAACATAAGTCCAAAGAAAGCAAAGGACGAGTGATGTGTGATTTTAAACATTCAGGAAATATCTACAACCGTGTTGACTAGGGATGTAGGAATACAAAGTAATAATAATAACCACGATAAACCTTCCGACGGTTAGTATTACCGTTTAAAATTAAAGTTATGGAAAAACCATGATTGATAACTACACTTTGATAAATTAACGGACTGACTGGCTCCGGCTCGCGAGCTTAAATGCCAACAAGAAAACAAGAGACTTAAATGTCTTTCCCCATGAAGAAACAATATTACCCCAATCTTAACTTATATAAACACATTGCTGTCTGAGCAACTAAGCTATTCCGTTGTACTCATTGAACCTACAAGGTGATACTCTCTTAGACTAAGTGATTGTGCTATACTCAGAGAAATACGAGGCAATGTGTGTGTATGTGAGAAAGACGGCTGCATCGGAAGAGGTGCAATTCAGCTGTTTAGCTTATTTTGTCTTTGTTATATGAATAGAAAGTTGATCCATCACCCCCTTGCTATGTTTGTTTGATAATCTCGTTACCCTGCGTAATGACAATAAAGCTGATTCTGATTCTGATTCTGATATACAGTACTGTATAGCGCTTTATATTGTGTTAAAAGTGTACAAACTTTTACTAAAACATTTTTCCCTAACCAATGTTGGGCCGTGAGCGCCACCCAGAAGTCCGCCCAAAAATATCTGTTTCTCAGCTGTGGTCCACACAGGTACTCATTGTAATACACTTTTCTACCACTTGTAGCAGTAATGACAATCTCAAACAAACAGAAGAAGTCTGGGGCTAAAGTCATAGAGAAGTTACTTAAGCGCAAGAATTATGACTAAAGCGGTGAAGCTGTATTTTCATGTACGTATACTTTAGTTTCATTGACAGTTTAGTTATGGAACATACATATTATTTATTATTAATTTATTTAGACACCATGAGGGACAAGCGGTAGAAAATGAATGGATGGATAGTTAGAATGTATTTATTTTAGCACTGCATAGTTTCAGTTTTGATGAGTCCCTTCGTTTGTGTATTTGATTAGCATGTATTTTGTAATCAGCATGACCTAAATTTTCATAATATTATTTGTGATTAACACATGTTTTCATATCATTTGACAAGGTGTATCCAGTTAAAATGTTATAGGTTAGGTATAACAATTGTAGTGGAGAAGATAGGCCCAAAAAGGTTACAAACCCTTCTACTTAAATAAGGACATTTGTAAATAAATGGTAAATGGGTTATACTTGTATAGCGCTTTTCTACCTTCAAGGTACTCAGCGCTTTGACACTATATCCACATTCACCCATTTCCACACACATTCACACACTGATGGCAGGAGCTGCCATGCAAGGCCCTAACCACGACCCATCATGAGCAAGGGTGAAGTGTCTTGCTCAAGGACACAACAGACGTGACTAGGTTGGTAGAAGCTGGAGATCGAACCAGGAACCCTCAGGTTGCTGGCACGGCCACTCTCCAAATGCACCACGCCGTCCCCTGTATTTGTCAAGGCAGGAACCCATTATTTATGTTTACGTTGTTTCTTGTCTAGAAATTTGCTCAAATATACAAACCTTTCTATTTACGAACCCTGTTCAAGAACCAACTGAGTTCGTAAACTTGTAGTTTTACTGTATAAGTTTGACTCATAAACTTTAGTTTATTCAAGCCACCATCATATGAAGTAAATCGATTAACTACATAACAATGTTTGCCTTGTTTTCAGGCTTTTGTGACAATGCATTACACAAACAAGCAAGTGCTTTATCTTCTGACCTGCAAGGGTTAAGATAGGACAGGATTAAAGGTGCTGGTCCTTGGACATGCATTGAGGGCTTGGGGGGGTGCTGAGGCTGCAAGGCTCTGAATCAAGGCTCAGTGACAAGAAGCAGTAAAGCAGTGCAGCACCATTCAGGCTTGTCTACAGCAGGCATGGCAAGGACCCCCTTCACTTAGCCAAGACTCAACTTCTGACTCAAGTGACAATGTCCCGAGAGAGAGAGAGAGAGAGAGAGAGAGAGAGAGAGAGAGAGAGAGAGAGAGAGAGAGAGAGAGAGAGAGAGACAGAGAGAGAGAGAGAGAGAGAGAGAGGTGTGATGTAGCGGTAGAGAAGGTAAGAGGCTGTCAGCACCAGAGTGAACAATAGCGAAAACAAGCCTTTTTAAGTGAAGGTGAGAAAAAAAAACAAGGCCAGATCTATTTTCTAAACTGTGAATGTGAAAATCAAGAAAATATAAACCTAACACCTACAAAGTCAGAAGAAAAAGATTAAACTTGATGTCTGCACAAGGAGAATTTATTCCCCACTTTCAAATATCGTGTTTTCCTCCCTCTTGACTATGCATCCCACCCCCATCAATTCCTCAGTTTCCCTCATAAACGTCTCTGATTCAAAGAGCGGCGGCGTGTTTGTTTGAGAGGCTCTTGCATCACACCTGTTTGTTTGAGCAGCAAAATGACGCTGGAGACAAAGCGTGCCTGTCTCTGTAGACTGCTTGGATATAGCCTGTGGTTGCCAACAACACAGGACTCCCTCTACCTCTCACCTTTCTCGTCGTTCTCACACACCCTCTGTCTCTCCTCTTTCTAAACTGGGAAATCCAGAACACTGAGCCTTGGTGATAATTCCTACAAGTACAGCAGAGGACTAAACACTCCCAGAACAGCTCAGCTTAGTCCCAAGGATATTACGAGGTAAAACGCTACGCTGTGTAGATGTACTGGAGGTTGTAAACTTCCACGTATTAACTAAAGAACACCAGCTGCCAATTATGAATGAAAATCAAGGTTCATGGAGTGTATTATTGGCGATACAAAGAAAGCGGGTTAAGAGTCAATTAAATCTGGATCACTGCTGTGCCATAATCCACTGTGAAATATCCTATCCAGAGCCATCACATTTAGATCCATTCCTACATGAAATTCTAGGCAAAAGAATGTGGAGTTTAGTTACTACAGTACTACCAAAATAAATGTCAAGCCTGTGTGATTTTACACTTACAGTAGGTTATAGCTCAAAGGCCTGCTATCAATAGTCAGCAAAATTCTCTCAACCACACCTACGAAGAGGGCAGCACGGTGGCACAGGGGTAGTGCATGTGCCTCACAATACGAACGTCCTGGGTCTTTCTGTGTGGAGTTTGCATGTTCTCCCCGTGACTGCGTGGGTTCCCTCCGGGTACTCCGGCTTCCTCCCACCTCCAAAGACATGTGGGGATAGGTTGATTGGCAACACCATACTTGCCAACCTTGAGACCTCCGAATTCGGGAGATGGGGGGCTGGGGTGTGTGGTCGGGGGTGGGGCGGGGGCGTGGCTGGGGGCGTGGTTAAGAGGGGAGGAGTATATATACAGCTAGAATTCACCAAAAGTCAAGTATTTCATATATATATATATATATATATATATATATATATATATATATATATATATATATATATATATATATACAGTATATATACATATATATAAGAAATACTTGACTTTCAGTGAATTCTAGCAATATATATATATATATTTATTTTATTATATATATATATATCTAAATAAAAGAAATACTTGAATGTCAGTGTTCATTTATTTACACATATACACACACATAACACTCTTTTACTCATTGTTGTACTTGAAAGTGCAATGCTTTGCAGCCAGAAGCACAGCTTGCTGCTTACTAAAAAAAAACAACACTTACTTTTCACTATTTGAGTAGCCTTTGTTCTGCCATTTGTGTACTGGCGAACAATCTCTGAATCCGGGAACATATCCTTCACGGATTTGTTGAAGACATCCGCAAATGAGATTGGGATGTTGCTTCCAACTATCAGCATAGCCATCTTTGTCTCGGCATAAGTTACACCCTCGGGTCTCCATTTAGCGAGGTGGCCCATAATACTGGGCTGTGACTGGCTGTGCTGCGCTGCCGCCACCTTGTGCTTCGCTGACCGTTCATGAGTGAGTATATCCGTTCGGCCACCGTGTTCAATGGAGAAGTCTGTTCTACAAAATTTACAGGCAGCATACCCCTTCCCCTTCGAACTGTCCTGGATAAACTGAAATTCTTGTTTCCATTCGTTTTGGAACTTACAAGCGTATTTCTTCATCTAACTCGTCGTCGGCGTCGCCACGGCTGTATCTTCCTCGTTCTTCTGCTTCGTCTCCTTGTTGTGTGCGCAGTTGTGCACTGCACTCTCTAAAAGCCGTAGATGTTAAAACGTGATTGGGCAGGCAAGCTGTTTATATCGTGGAAAAGCGGACGTGAAAACAGGCTGTCGACTCGTCACTCAGGTCCGCATGGAGCTGGAGGGGGCGTGTCCTCCAGCTCCGGCTGGAAATCGGGAGATTTTCGGGAGAATATTTGTCCCGGGAGGTTTTCGGGAGAGGCGCTGAAATTCGGGAGTCTCCCGGAAAATTCGGGAGGGTTGGCAAGTATGGGCAACACTAAATTGGCTCTAGTGTGTGAATGTGAGTGTGAATGTTGTCTGTCTATCTGTGTTGGCCCTGTGATGAGGTGGCGACTTGTCCCGGTTGTACCCCGCCTTCTGCCCGAATGCAGCTGAGATAGGCTCCAGCAAACCCTGCGACCCCTAAAGGGACAAGCGGTAGAAAATGGATGAATGAACACCTAAGAAAATCACTCTGCAACCTCTGCTGTGTAAGTAATTCCATGCAAGGCATATCATACATAAACAAAATGCACACAAGTGTGTACATCACATGTATAATCAAAGCTGAGCCACATGAATACACAGAGGGAAAATGCTATATGTTTCATTAGCCCTGTGGAAGAACTATGTGGGAAAAAGGGGAGGTTAAAGGTTAGAGACATACATATACTGTCAGTGGTAATATTCTGCTTACTTTGGCCCATAAATGGACAAGACAAGCAAGGTATTTTTTTTGACGGACTGCAATGCAAAGGCAGAGTGCGGAATGGCCACTCAGCTAGCAAAAACGAAACAAGATTTCAAACAATATGAAAAATGTAGGACTTTAGCTGCTCCGCTGTAACTAAAAATAGTTGAGCTTTGTTGCTACACATTAGCTGCTTCAGTTACATTTTGAAAGCCAATAGAATACACAAAAATGCATCTGATTTATTTTTTTAATGCACACATGTCAAAACCCAATTCCACTGTGATGATGTACAATATATTAGCTAAAAAGACTGAAAGTTATCCATCCATCCATCCATTTTCTATCACTTGTCCCTTTCAGGGTCGCGGGGGTGCTAGAAGACTGAAGGTTATAGCAAACAGAAAAGTATTTTCCCTAAAATCCAAACTAAGGCTATAAAGTTTGATTACTTGATTATTTAAACCAAATAATCAATAGATTACTTGATTACTAAAATAATCGTAGCTGCTTGATATAATAATACAGCAGGGAAGGAATTCATATGGCCCCATTCCCGGGTGGATCTCTCAGGGGAGGAATAGGAGGGTTAATCATTTTGCAATGCAGTCCTCTGAAAATGATGGAATGAGCCACTCTAAATAGCAACTGACGTTGTGGTCAAAGTTGGAATTGGCACAAAACACATTTTAAGATATTTAACACTACTGCCGTCTGGATAGGGGAAAGTGCGTCCCTGCCCCAATTTGTCACGTTTCATGTGTCAGGTAAACAGTGATGAATAGGGCGGAATTAATCCTCTTGCTACTGTATATTGATTGCACACAGAATATTCATTCGCTGATGAATAATATCATATATAATGATATGAATATATTAACTCAATTAAATGGTAAATGGTGAATGGAATATACATGTATGGCGCTTACTCAAAGCGCTTCACACTATTTCCACACACACACATTAACACGCTGATGGCGGAAGCTACCATGCAAGGCGCTAACCACGACCCATCAGGAGCAAGGGTGAAGTGTCTTGCCTAAGGACACAACGGACATGACAAGGATGGCAGAAGCTGGAATCGAACATGGAACCCTCAAGTTGCTGGCACTGCCACTATACTACCCGAAGCATGCCGCCCCACAAATAATTAAGGCTTCGTAACGAATTACAACAATCCTATTTTGAATACCAATATAAAAAAATTGTCATCGCTGTCAACTGGTTTAGCACAGAGGTACTGGGTTTGTACAGAAATCTATAATTACATTTATTTTATCTTACGGTTATCCTATTTTGAAAAGATCTCCACTTTCTCAATTGATTGAGCCTCTTCCATCATTGTGCATGGTTATGGTAAGCTAGTAAAGTAACATGCAGGAAAACAAGGATAGGGAGCCCACTGATTCTTCATTAAGGTACTTTTATTTTGGTGTGATAATACTATAACAATTGGTTTGATACTGTAATAGTGTTCCACTTACACCTAAGTCCCATACTATAAACCTGGACGCCGGAGACGTGGTAATTGGTCTTGAGTTGGTTTAGCAACTTTTAGCATGTAGACGTCTTTTTCTCTTGTCAAGCAACTAAACAAGCTGAAATGACCAACATCGCCCCCTAGTGGTCAGGAGGCACACAACAGTTGACCAATCTTTGTATCTAAAAGAGTGCATGTTTTTTTAATGTATTATTTTTTCTGCAATAAATGAATCGTAATTAACATAGTCATGACCCAGCCTTCTTTTTGAGTTTGGTCTTGGATGAGGACAAAAATACATTTTAGGGAACATATTGTTAGAACTGTGTAAGAAGTGTGCCTGGTTAAACTCTAAGGGCATAGAGTACCTTAAAGAAAAAGGTACATTTGTTTTGTTCACATTAATATTAATGGTTACCATCGCTAGGGTAAATAAACTATTTACAAGTTAAACATTTCTAAAGCGCAACATGCTCCCGTGCTGCTTGACATTTAGAAACAAGCCAAAAAAAAAAAGAAATTTACCACCGAATGACAATCTAATATTTAATACCAAATATAATGTATTAATGTGACCCTATAGAAATATATCTTGTCACATATGGAAACAATAAAGTATTATGTGAATGCAATGGTCGGTGGCACAGGGGTTAGTGCATGTGCCTCACAATACGAAAGTCCTGAGTAGTCCTGAGTTCAATCCCGGGCTCGGGATCTTTCTGTGTGGAGTTTGCATGTTCTCCCCGTGACTGCATGGGTTCCCTCCGGGTACTACGGCTTCCTCCCACCTCCAAAAAACATGCACCTGGGGATAGGTTGATTGGCAACACTAAATTGGCCCTAGTGTGTGAATGTGAGTGTGAATGTTGTCTGTCTATCTGTGTTGGCCCTGTGATGAGGTGGCAACTTGTCCAGGGTGTACCCCGCCTTCCGCCTGAATGCAGCTGAGATAGGCTCCAGCACCCCCCGTGACCCCAAACGGGACAAGCGGTAGAAAATGGATGGATGGATGCAATGGTACATTTGTGCCAAAGAAAACAGAGTGGCTAACCAATTTCAACAGCAATTTGAAGGAGAGTGCAGATGAAAATTATGTTTCAATGATTTCTGCTAAACACCTGATAACGTATGCTATTTTCCACCACCACCATTTTGATGAGGCTATAAAGGACAATTGCTATCTCAAACTAACTGAAAATGAATTTGCTCGAGTAATGCTAAATCACTTTACATTAAGATTGATGATTACCAATATATATGCATCTGTAATGATGGTTTAATCACAGCAAAATGCTATGTTTGTAAAACACAATTAAATAAATCACCATACTGCTTTAAAGGCAATCATCATTTACCAATAGTGCAATTATTGATGTTACAAATAGAGTTCATTAGGAGTCTCAGAAAAACAAACAATTTTAATGACCTTAACATAAACACACAAACTGTTAATTATAATACATGATGTAGAGGTTTAAAACAGGACAATAAGTTAAAAGAGCAAACTATTTACTATTTCATGTCATCATTTTCTTATGACTTATCCTATAGTTTTGGTGTTTATGTGGTATTATTTTAGGATAACAACACTCCACCCACATGCTGTATTAAACTGATAATTGTACTACCACAAAGCGTGTGCTATTGCTAGGGCGGGTCAATGTCATGAAAAATGTAAGGGATGAGTAACCGTGCAAACAAATTCAGTCAATTTAATTTAAAAAAAAAAGTCCATTCCCACAAAATGATGACTTTGATAATATCTGTCAGAGTAATCACAATGTCAATGTATTTATATACTGACACACGCATGCAAAAATCTGTTGCCTCCCATCTTTGCCACATTTTTTTACATGTTTGTAGCTCCATAAATCCGCAAAAACTATTTCTGTGTGCCTACTCTATCTTTCTGTAGATTAATCTCCATACTACTCCCAGATGTCAGCGCATCCTTTCCAACACGTCGCCCTATTATCAAAATGTATTTTAAGTTAAGACAAAAGGAACAATAACTCCAGTTTTTTGTTTTTTGGATAGAGGGCTGTTTCAATGTTTACAAGCTTATCTACGTTACCAAATGCCTGGATACAAAGCTGTGAACACTCGGCGCCTTGAAGCAGGAAAAGACACACACAGGGAAAGAGCAATGTATTGTATGCGGTTTCAATTGCTCCGTTCATATCACTTCAGGCAAAAGATGAAAAAGAAGCCAGGTATATGACCCGACTCCACTACCATCTGCTACCCATAGACCCTGGGAGTCGACCCCTTACTCCTTTTTTGCGGCCTCAAAGTGCCGTCGACTTTACCCCTTTTCTTCACTTGCTCTCCTTGGTCTCCATTTGTGAGCCTGAGGGAGAGGATACCTGTGACCAAAGGCCAGTAACATGGCAACCGAGTCAAAAGGGCTTCATGCCTGGTGCACTGCGGGGTGCTGGCATTTACTTCCCCCCGTTTCATCCTAGAAGCCGCGAGCCCCACACAGGAGCCTAAAAGAAATCCTCTTTGCTTTCTCAGCTGCCTCCCTCTTCCCATGTTAAGGAAACACTATTGCACAAAAGAGAAGAAGACGACAACTTCCTATTCCTTTGTCTATTGTGAAGGCCAAAGATGATGTTTATTGCTCTTTACCGCAGCAAAGTTCCTGTCTTTAAACGCATGAATTATTTTTGATGGCGAGAACAGTAAACCCTGTTTATTGACTCGCATACATTTTGGATGTACACACAAAATACAATCAAATGTGGACTGACGCAAGCAAACATTGTGCTCCACTTTTACCACAAAAGAATTGTGCAGAGTTTAAATTTGGGTCACTGAGTTTTTCATTTTGTGAGTCCATAAGACCTTACGTTCACTCAAAGCTGAAAGCATTGGATCAGAGGGCAGCTGCTATGCTGCACACTTGCACAGTATACAGACAAGATTGCAGCCAAAGTCTATAAGCGCTTTCTGATTAAAGCAGTTATGAGTAGCAGAGCCATCATCAGTTTTGATATTGAGTGGTACAATAAAATACAGTGGTACCTCAGTTTTTGTACACTCGCTTTTATTAAAAAATGTTCACCAAAAATATGTTTTGGTATCCGTACACCACCTCAGTTGAAGTACTTTTTTTTAAAAATATGTTCTGGCCAGCCATTCAGGCAAATCATATTGTTCATGCTGCTCTCCATACCTCCTGCAAAGATTTACTTTACAAAAAATGTATTTTGTTGCCCTATTTATATTCTTTTTTTTACTGTTATATTTGTATTCTTATTGTTGCTTTTTATTTTTATTCCTATTGTTATATTTTCTATTTTATTTCCATTTATACCTCCATTATTTACATTTTACGTTTTAAATTTGATCTCAATTCTGTACACTGCTGCTGGATTTTAATTTTCCTGAGGGAACTCTCCTGAAGGAATCAATAAAGTACTATCTATCTGTCTATCTATCTATCTATTTGTATTTGACTTCATTAAAGGGATGTATTTAGTGCTTGGCACAGCCAAACTGGAGCAGGAGGGGATAGAAAGAAAGAAAAAAAGAAAAGAGGGGGAGAAATTGTGGGCACGAGAGGGGGACAAGACAAAAACAGACAATAACAACAAAAGACAAAACAAGAACAGAATTACATTAGCAAATACGATATATACAAATATGACACCAAAAATCATAATATAAGTATGTTTATATGTATGTACAAAGATATGTCTGTATGTATGACTGTGCATTCGGGCTGCAACTAACGATTATTTTGATATTCAATTCAATCGGATAATAAAGCATACACATATTTTATGGCTCTAGTTTTTCCATCGACTTCTAAATGCAGCTTAAGTTATTTTAGGCATGTGCTTACTAACAAAAAAGATGATTTATTCATTCATAAATAATGATTTATATTGTAACTGTGCTGTTCATTCAGCTATTACAAATATTAAAATGACTTAGAAAATGTTGTCCATTTAAAAAAAAAGGGCAAAGTGCTAAAAAAAACAAGTAATCTTGTTTATGTATTTTAAAAAAACTGTTGAAAATAGCAGCAATGAAAACAAACAAAACACAAAATCTAACTTCCTCAAAAAGAAAAGCATTTTGTGATGTTTAAAAATCTGCACACTGGCATATTAACTGTTGATTAACTCTTGACAGTTTAGAACTCTAATAGAATCAATGTGCAGAATTCTATATTTGATTAATTATTAAAATGTTGGCTATTTAATAGATTGTATGTTTATTCTTATGATACCTCTGCATCGGTGCCTGTCTGTCTCTACGTGTGCACACACACAAAACAGTTTGTGTTTGTTAAAGTGCCTTTTTTATGGCATTGCAAATCGACGCTGCTTTAATACATAAATCAATTGATGTAGACAAAGTTTAGCTGACTGACTTTGGCTAAAATGATAGTAAAGTTACAGTGTTTCCCATAAACTGCCAAGATACCTGTGGCGGTGGGGGCGTGGCTATGGGCGTGACTATGGGCGTGGTCACCATGACATCATCGAGTAATTTGCATAATTTACTACAATGATTGGATTTTCTCTAAAAAGGCTAAAAAAATGTATACTTACTAATTAATAATAACAGTTTTGTTTTAAACGTCCATCCATCCATCCATCCATCCATTTTACAATATAATTACAACACTTAATGTACATATTTATATACAGATTTGAACAATAAGTTATTCACTGAAATATATTTATTAATTGTGGTTCTTACAAAAAATATATCTTATAAAATATAAAAGCTAAAATGTCTCAAAGCTCTGCCCCTTTAATTAGTGCATACTAAATAATTTAACTTTAGCCTACTACTACAACCATATTATTTACCAGCAACATAAAGTGAAACAGAGGCAGAGGTGTCCTGCCACAGTCAGTAACAAATAAACAGAACACAGTAGTGGTAATAGATAGACACAGAGCTTCATCAAACATCTGATCCACTGAACAAAGAGCTCCAAAAATGTTGAACTTTAGAATGCCATCAGTTTTACTCCCTACACTTAACCATGTGTTTCCTACTGCCTGCAGACTTTGCACCCTTTGTTATATACACATGCTGTGTTTCTAATATAAATACATTTAATAAAGTCAAATACAAATAAGGCAACAAGAGAAGTATCCTACACTTCTCTTTTGTAAAGTAAATCTGAACAGCCGATATGGGCATCTACATCAACTATATGATTTGCCCGAGAAGCTGGAGAGGACAAAAAAAAAAAAAAAATTTTTTTTTTTTTAAATTTTTTTTTTTATATTTGTGGCGGACGTAATTATTTCGTGGCGGGCCGCCACAAATAAATGAATGTGTGGGAAAACCTGAGTTATTTTTCACACAACTTCATCTCACTCTTGATAGCTAGCGAGCAAGGTAGAAGCTATTAGTACTCTCACCGAGGCTGTGTATGCATCTTCCCTCCAAATGTCCGACATCATGCTACCGTATCACAGATGTACTGCCATAAAAACAAGGTTTGCTTTGCAAAATGAGCAAGGCATTCGTGTTTTTAACAAGAATGAGAGGAAATATCCTCACACTTCACATGTTTCAATGGCAATGTTTTTGCGAGTGACCCACTTCCGGACGGAAAAACACGAGTGACAACTTCACGACTATTTTTGACAAATATAATTGACGGCGACAAAGTTCATTGTTTCGACAATGTCGACTAATCGTTGCAGCCCTAATTGGCATATGTACGTTTATATGTATGAGCGTGTGTATAAATATGTATTTGTTTGTATGTACAGTATATGTGTCTCTCGTTATGTGCAGGAGCTAAGGTACGGCCCCAGTTACCCAGAAAGCCCCACCCAAAACAGCAGGTGCGGTGCCCGGGGAACAAGGGACCACCGGCCAGTGACAAGACCCCCAGGACCGGCCCACCATGCGACCAAGCAGGCCAGCGGCAGGCCATAGGACAAGGAACGGGAAAGGCAGGAAACAACCAGCCCCCAAGCCAGCAAAAGACCACACCCAATGTGGGCATAAAGACCCGCCCAGCCCCACCAGCAACCCGGTTTTAGTACATTTAAACACACACTGGTGTGTATGGCTCCAAATTAACCTGTCGTAGAACCAAATAAAGTTGTAGAATACAGTTATAGCTAGGGATGATACTCGAAACCGGTTTTCCCGGTTGTTTGATAAGAAAAGAACAGAGTCCTCGGACTCGAATCCCTTTTTGAGAACCGGTACCCATTATCGAGACCACTATAGTAAAGGAAAAGAGTTGATTCTTTATTCGAATCCCGTCCCGACCAGAAATGCTCCGTGGGATATCACAATAAATGACGTCACGTAGCTCAGTCATTAGGCGCAGATAGCGAAAGCAGGAAAACAATGGACGGGAAAAAGCGCTCCAAGGTGTAATAAAGTTCAAAACAAAAGCTATAATCCATCGAATAACTTTACTGAGAGATTTTAGCAGGGTAAAACACATGACGAACACTTTTACGACCAACCGGAAACATAGCAACGCACCTCCTTTACGGCAGCTGTCGCAACGTTCTTAAAA
Organism: Entelurus aequoreus; assembly: GCF_033978785.1. Classification (NCBI taxonomy): domain Eukaryota; kingdom Metazoa; phylum Chordata; class Actinopteri; order Syngnathiformes; family Syngnathidae; genus Entelurus; species Entelurus aequoreus. The sequence goes on from NC_084735.1 coordinate 37,463,937, forward strand.
CAACCGCAGCACATACATATATATACAACATATCTCCCTTTTTTAACTTTTGTTTTTCTTTCCTTGTAAACAAACCAAAATCACACTGTAGATGTGTTGTCTGTCTAATTATAAATAATGCAGACGAGGCGTGTTGGCTGAGTTCTTGACGTTTACTTTCACAGCGTGGCAACATGCAACACTTTTCGGGGCTACCGCGCATGCTCGTAACTCCCGTTGCATGCTGGGTAGTGTAGTTGTTATATTCTCTAGCTCATAACATTTTTCCCCCATAAAGAAATAATGTTAACTCAATAAAGTGTATTTCTTTTTTTAGCTTTAACTTTTCATTTATTAGCATTGTAACCACATTTGCAAATAACTTTTCTCTTCATAGAATGTTCTTTCAATAAAGAAATAAAGTGCAAAAATGTCAAAGCATCATAACAAACAGTTATGTCAAATAGCAGCAGAAGTGCACTTTTTGGGGAGCTGTATTATTTTCAGTTTTGTGCCCAAGGGACTGATTTTATTTAACACTAGTATTATTTATACACCTATAGTGATCACAGAGACAGGTTGTTTTTGTGTTACTGTATATATTTGTTTCTCTGAAAAATCCCACTTAATATACTTTGGGTAACAACAGTCAATATTTATTTATTTTATTTTATTTTTTTAGGTGGGTAGCAGTCAATATTTATTTATTTATTAGATTTTATTTTTTTTATTATATAATAAAAGTGAGCTTTTGTTAAACCAAATATTGTGTGTTTTTTTCCATATACAACAACCTATCTGGACTCGATAAGAGAATCGAAAAGGAATCGGCTCGATAAGAGGATTCGATAATAGGCTCGAACTCGATAATTCCTTATTAAACATCATCCCTAGTTATAGCCCAAACAGAGTCAACAAGAGCCTTAGAGTTTGTTTCCACAGTCTCACTGAAGGCACCATAATGCTTTGGTAATTATGGCCAAACAATCAGGAGTAATATGGCGCTCACAGCTGTACTCCGTAGTTTTTTAAAGAGGCTGGTATTGCAGTGTCATTTTGATTGCAGAGGTGGGATTAAGATGTAAATTAAAAATAAAAAATAAATTACATTTAAAAAACAGATGGAATTAAGAGCAGCACTTGGCGCTGCTTACAGCTGACACATAAAATAAATGTTGCCTCAAAGATTAGTTCCATCTTATATTTCTTGTTCATGTAAAGGGGAAAAAAGGGTGACCAGGAAGAATTCCATAACACGCAAGACTGTACAAAGGGCTGCGAAGACTCAACAGTGTGACGTGTTGTAGGGTAAAGCTGTCCTGCGCAAGCTTGTGATCGCATCACTTGATGTAAACAAAGTTGTGTGAGCACACAGTCATTGTCTGTGCATTGTTAGATTCAACACGAGTGCAAGCACTTTGATAAAACAGGTGAAAAACACTATGGAATACAAGAAAGTAATTGTAACAAAGTATGGAGGTGGCGTTCACAGGCCTCCCCCTGGCCCCTTCCCTCTTCCCTCACTGCTCATCCCTATAAGGTCTTTATTAAAGGTAAACGTGATGGAAACATTTTGTTACTCCTGTACTTCTACACCTGCATATACGATGCGAAATCAGTATTAAAAGAGAGCCTTCGATTACATTTTATGGATGATGAAATAATTAAGCTAAGTGGGTACTATACGATTTAGTTAAGATAATTAAAGTCTTTATAGTGGTACAACAAAGCTGCATTTAACATAAGACTAATGGTACGTGATACTGCAAATCTAAACTTTTCCTCTGCTGAACTGAAATCCCATCTTTCCAAAAAACTAAATCCTTTTCTACCCTCTGATTAAATTGTAAAATAATTATAAATAAAGGGGATATGCACTTTTTGGGAGAATTGTGCCTATCGTTCACAATCATTATGAGAGACAAGCACACACAGGTCTTTTGTTGTGTTGTGTTGTGTTGTGTTTATGTTGCGTTACAGTGGGATGTTCTCCAGAAATGTGTTTTTCATTCTTGTTTGGTGTGGGTTCACAGTGTGGCGCATATTTGTAACGTAACAGTGTTAAAGTTGTTTTATACGGCTACCGTCAGTGTAAGCTGTGTGGCTGATGACTAAGTATGCCTTGCTGTCTCCTACATGTGCAAGTAAAAGCTACATACAACATGTGGCCGGGCTGGCACGCTGTTTGTAAATGCTATAGATGACAACTACTGCAGCGCAATTAGGGCACGCCCTTAATTTAGTAATTAGATTAAAAATAGGATTATATTTGCCCTGGAAGTTATCTAGGAGAGACACTGAGATCCATAAGTCTCCTGGGAAAATCGGGGGGGTCGGCAAGTATGCAGCTGAGCCGCATCAGAGTGGTCAAAGAGCCGCATGCGGCTCCGGAGCCGCGGGTTGCCGACCCCTGGCATAGGCCTACTTTGATGCCAAGCCAAGGCCAACAGTAAAATTACCACCACATTTCGTTCAGCATAACTCCATGTTGCATCCAACCTGACACACTGCATTCTCTTCCATGTACGCACATCACCATACTTCAGTGCAGAGTGCAGTTCTATGAGCCAACCCACGTTACGCAAAAAACATATTATGCATAAATCAAATAGCCTACTACCAAGTCAATACACAAAGTAGAAAATCATTATATGTAATGCATTATATTGTGCCAAGCAAATACCACCCCATATGTGCCTGATGCATACAGTACCAGAAACCGCAATTAGCCGTACTAATGTTGGAACCCATTTCCACTGTGCATCAGCATATTGAGAACAAAATTGGCACTGACGAAAATATATTTTGCCCTGTCAGTTAGATGACACATCGACATACAGGCTGACGGGCATATATTTCTCCCGTTAGCCTATATGTGGATGTGTCATTGACCGGGCTAGCATGCTAAAAGGCTTACACTAGTGTGATGGTGCTTCGCTCCTAAGCATTTGTTGCACGAACACACTAGCTTTGTTAGACAAGATCATAGACTGTATTGGACGATATAGTTTACATACCAAATGTCCATTTCCATTTATTACAAGTAGTAAGAAATCGTAAATGCCTGACTTACCTATCAAGGAGGAAATTAGCAAGTTTGGCGTCAGTTAAAAAAATCTTCTCAGCCTTCAATCGTCTCCATCTTTCAAAGGCATCCCGATACAAATCCTTGTTTTGTTCCTGACTTTGTCATGAATAAGTTGAGAATCATAACAACGCCTTTTAGATTTACTAAGGTCTGACATGTTTAGTAACTTTATCAGTGGCAGTAGCCAGACGAAAATGGCGGTGCGTAACTGGCAACCTGGATGTGACACACTCACTGACTTTTTAATTGGTCAAACGGTGGAGAGTGGAGCATCGAAATGAAAACAATAACAAGATTTTGGGGCTATAAATCTAATTTTGAAATGAGCATATCCCGACTGGACTACTGTTATCAGTTATAAAAGTATTCAAAAATAACATTATTTATTAATGCCTTTTGACATATCAGGGCCATTTAATAGACTTAGACTTAGATTTAGACTTCCTTTTTATTGTCATTCAAATTTGAACTTTACAGTACAGATAAGAACAAAATTTTGTTGCATTAGCTCATGGTAGTGCAGGATAAAAAAAAATCAATAAGGTGCAGATATAAATAAATAGATTACTGTACAGATAAATATATTGCCCTTTTGCATATACATCCACGTTTATGGATGTATGTTATATTGTCTTTATATTGACAAGAAATTATTATATATGGGACCTTTAAAAAACAATAACACATTCAAAATGATTTCCTTGAAGAAACATTAATGTAAATAAGAACACTGTTTCATGTACCCCAAGTAGACATCGAATGTGCAAATGAAAGCAACACAAGCTTTACAAACAAAGTAATATGACAGAAAAAAATGATTACGTTAATAAATAAAAATACATGTGAAAATTGTGCAAAATAGCACCTTATGATAATAAGGAATAAACGATTAAAACAAGTGTAAGAATTTTGCAAGGTGGCACCTGATGGCCATAAGACGTAACAACACTTTTAGTGTTCATATATGAGATCAAAATAATAATTAAGATTATTTTTTAGCAATATTGAAATCACGATTATTGATTGTTAGGTAAAACAGAGTTGGGTTAGAGTGTCTACAGGACTCCATCATGTAATTTGTAATGTCTAATAAAAACGACAAATATTTGTGTTTTTGTTCATTAATAGTATCACCATGTCATATTTTTCTCATTACATGACGCCTTTATCTCTATTTTTACATTTTGATAGAGATATTATTTTTTAAGGTACAGTATGTACATTTATATGTACTGTACATGTACAGGCTATATCGGGTCAGATCTATTAAAAGTTTGAGCAGAATTATGTCGTTTCGGAATTAACTATACACAATAAAACATTAACAAAATGCTATGTCACATAAATGGCTTTTAAAGTAATAACTTTGTAACATGAAAAAACAAAAGTAATGTAAAAAAAAAACATGATGTTTACTTTTTCATATCAATAAAAAACTCAAAGCAGTTTGGCTAATGAAAATAAAGTCTAAAAAACAAGCTTTGTTCTTCTCTAACAACACCAAGTGGTTCAGTGCAACAGTTTGACCAACAAAAATAATCAGGAGTGATACCTCTCACATCGAATACGCAATCGTCAGAGCCTGCGTTCTATTCGATGAGATGACAAAACACTACTGTATAGCTAGTATTTATGTTATTTGAACACTGATAAAGTATCCAGTTAAATAAAGAACGAGTGAGCATTATCTCTGTCACAGCAGCTGATCAACGCTGTATTGAGAAAAAGAAAGCAAAATCAAATATTTTTTTCCTTGGCTGTATACTTTTAGTGTGAGACAAATTAGTCTGTCTCCAATATTGTTCACACTTGTCGCCATCTAAGTTAAAGTTAAAGTACCAATGATTGTCACACACACACTAGGTGTGGTGAAATTTGTCCTCTGCATTTGACCCATCCCCTTGATCACCCCCTGGGAGGTGAGGGGAGCAGTGGGCAGCAGCGGTGCCGCGCCCGGGAATCATTTTTGGTGATTTAACCCCCAATTCCAACCCTTGATGCTGAGTGCCAAGCAGGGAGGTAATGGGTCCCATTTTTATAGTCTTTGGTATGACTCGGCCGGGGTTTGAACTCACAACCTACCGATCTCAGGGCGGACACTCTAACCACTAGGCCACTGAGTAGAACAGTGGCCTAGTGCAGCAGTGCGCTCTTAAACGCACACAGAGACTCCACGGATATAAAGAAAAGGAAAATTAAGTTAAACCAAGCGCTCTGCTCCATTTACTCCGAGGGGATATCTCCGTAGCAAAGTCCGTGTAGTTGTGTTCTGCCATGTTTTTTCAAGCCAAACGATACTAGTTAGTTTTTTCTTTATTACCTCTTGTGTAATTTATTTATTTGTTCCCACTACCGCACCTTAAATTGGAGTCCTTAATCTCGTTATATGAAAATATAATGACAATGAAGTCCATTCTATTCTATTCTAGTGCACATGCGCCATCGCTGCTGTGACACCGTTTCCAGCAAGTAAGCAATGTTGCCTAAAATGCATTAATAAATGAAGTTTTTTCGGGATTACTAATCGTCAGGAATTTTACCGCGGTTTATTATTATATTGTTTACCGTTACATCCCTTTTTCTAATCACGGCAGACTTGATTAGACAACAAAGATGACTATTTTTAGACAAATGAGGATTCATAACCTTATCTTTTTTAGACTAAATATACAGAGGATGAACTGCTGCTTATAGAAATGAGCACGAAGAAGAGGCTGAAATGTTGGAGCGGACGGAAGCCGAGAGAGTGGACATGGTTACGCTGCAAATCTGGAACTTTAGAGCCAAGCTTTAGTTAGCTTCTACGACTGTGTTAGTATGGTAGAAAAAGAGTTCCTCAGTGTTCGCTCTTCAATAACAATGTTGTTACAGTTTGGTTATTATACAGTTTACGGCATGTACATTAAGTATTGTTGACAGTTTTTTAATGCATTTTTAAAGTGATTTAGTGGTAGAATTGATTGCTCCCATTGGCCGCATTGCTAGCTAGCAAGAAGGAGCCAATTTTTATGTTAGAAAGTGAAAAAAAACAACAAAAAAACTTTAGTCTTCTTGATGACATAATTTAATTGACATAATGATTGTGAACGATAGGCAAAATTACAAAAATAGTGCAGTTCCCTTTTAAAGATTAGGATGATAACTTCTGTAGTTGTGCTTTGCTGGTTCTCCCATTCTTTAGACAGCCTCAGCATTGACTTGGGTTGCAATGTTTAATTGTCAATGAAATGTATGATGATGACGTGTTCTTGACTGATGAATTAAAGGCCTACGGAAATGATTTTTTTAAATTTAGACGGGGATAGCAGATCTATTCTATGTGTCATACTTGATCATTTCGCGATATTGCCATATTTTTGCTGAAAGGATTTAGTAGAGAAGAATGACGATAAAGATCGCAACTTTTAGTATCTGCCAAAAAAAAGCCTTGCCTCTGCCGGAAGTAGCGTGACGTAGTCAGTTAAACATTTCCGCAAAGTTCCCTATTGTTTACAGTGATGGCGGCCAGAAGTGCGAGCGATTCGGACTGAGAAAGCGACGATTTCCCCATTAATATGAGTGAGGATGAAAGATTTTTGGATGAGGAAAGTGCAAGTGAAGGACTAGTGGGGAGTGGAAGCGATTCAGATAGGGAAGATGCTGAGAGAGCCGGGGGTGACCTGATATTCAGCTGGGAATGACTACAACAGTAAATAAACACAAGACATATATATACTCTATTAGCCACAACACAACCAGGCTTATATTTAATATGCCACAAATTAATCCCGCATAAAAACACCTGCGTGTTTGTTATGCGAGCTCCTAGCTCCTAGCTCCCGTCCATATAACCCGCCAATACAATTCAAACACCTGCACAACACACACACTCACTCAGCTTAAAGGACCGTTCACCTAACCCAAGGTTCATAAAGCTTATATATTTAACCAAAGTTACATACGTGACACGTACGTACGGGCAAGCGATCAAATGTTTGGAAGCGCAGCTGCGTACTCGCGGTACCGCGTTTGCGTCTGCGTCTGTGTATCCAAATCAAAGTAATCCTGGTAAGAGTCTGTGTTGTCCCAGTTCTCTACAGGCGTCTGTGTATCGAAGTCAAAGTCCTCCTGGTAAGAGTCTCTGTTGTCCGAGTTCTTCGATCTTGACTGCATCTTTTGGGAATGTAAACAATGAAACGCCGGCTGTATTGTGCTGCTGACTTCCCTCGCAAAATACTCCGCTTCGCACCGACAACTTTCTTCTTTGCTTGCTCAGCTTCTTTCTCCATAATGCAATGAACAAATTGCAACGGATTCACCAACACAGATGTCCAGAATACTGTGGAATAATGAGATGAAAACAGAGCTAGTTTGTATTGGCTTCAATGGGGGGAGCCATACCTCTGTTTCACTGGCTACGTCACGCGCATACGTCATCCTCCAAAGGAGTTTTCAACCGGAAGTTTAGCGGACATTTAAAATTGCACTTTATAAGTTAACCCGGCCGTATTGGCATGTGTTGCAATGTTAAGATTTCATCATTGATATATAAACTATCAGACTGCGTGGTCAGTAGTAGTGGGTTTCAGTAGGCCTTTAATCAATTATGATGATGACAGAGCAGTGAATAATCTGTGTTAACTACCATAAATGCAGTAATTCAACATTGTGTTGTAAATAATCTTAAAATCTCTGCTTTGCATAAGGCCTATGGGGAATCAACCAGTCTCTTCAGGGAAAAATATGAGGGGCCGTTAGGGACATTATTCAGAATTACCTCTTACATACATTACTGAAATGCTCTCATATAAACAACTGAAATCTTTTTCTTTTATACACACTACTGAAACACTCTTATAAACACTACTGAAATGCTCTTACATACACTACTGAAATGCTCTCACACAAACAACTGAAATCTTTTTCTCTCACACACCCTACTGAAACACTCTTATAAACACTACTGAAATGCTCTTACATATACTACTGAAACACTCTTATAAACACTACTGAAACACTCTTATAAACACTACTGAAATACTCTTACATACACTACTGAAACACTCTTATAAACACTACTGAAACACTCTTATAAACACTACTGAAATACTCTTACATACACTACTTAAACACTCTTACATACACTACTGAAACACTCTTACATACACTACTGAAACACTCTTATAAACACTACTGAAATACTCTTACACACACTACTGAAACACTCTTATAAACACTACTGAAACACTCTTATAAACACTACTGAAACATTCTTACATACACTACTGAAACACTCTTATAAACACTACTGAAACATTCTTACATGCACTACTGAAATGTTTTTGTCTCACGCACACACACACACACACACCTGGAATTATTTTTCACTAGTATGTATAAACGGATTTCACCTGTGTGTGTGTGTGCTTTTTACACGTGTGTGTAAGGGACAACAATTTCAGTAGTATGTGTGCAAAGATTTCAGTTATGTGTATGAGCGCATCTTACCATTGTGTATATGAGCATTTTACCACTATGTGTAAGAGCATCTTACTAGTGTGTGAGCGATGTTGCATTCCGGTTCCGGTATAATCCCCGCCCCTTTTCAGACAAGTTTTTTTTTTTTTTTTTTAAAGCCAAGTTGTGGACAAAATGTCTGCCGACAAGCAGCTTAACCGAGGCGGGAGCTCCACTTCATAATTTGAGGGCTTCAGCGGAGAATATAAGAACACTTTCAATGCAACAAGGGTCGGGCTGCCGCCATGGGTCTCCCCCGCAGGACGCGGCACCTGAGCGGCCACACAGCGGTGCCTTTCTCCTCCCGACAGCCGCAGCCTGGAGCACTCGTTCCATTGCGAGTTTGCACCGCACACATGCAACGTTTCAGTTCATGGACATCGGGGCAAAAGGAGGAAAAGGTAATTAGACATTATTTATTTCTAAATGATTGTTGAATCACACGAAATGTAAGACAACATGGCATTGTAGTGAGCTACAATGGTAACATGTCGAAATGTGAGTCACGTCGTGTTACGTCAGTAGCTAATCATATACTAATGATAATGGATTGCATTTATTTAGCGCTTATCATCGACTAGATAAGGGGTCCCCAAACTACGGCCCGCCGGCCGGTTCCGACCCTCCAAAGTCCAACATCCGGCCCGCTGGGAAAAACAATTTTTTTGTATTATTATTTTCAATCTGTCTTTTCTAATCCAATCCATTTTTTGGTGTTCCCTAGCCGCTCAGGCAAATCATATGGTCTACAAATGCATTTCCCTATATGACTTATATTGCCTTAGCTGTTTTCATGTGATCTGATTGTTACATTCTTATTTCAGAGTCACCACACAGCTGCATGACCATTTCAACAAGGACGGAATAAACAACCTCTGGATTCATGGAACTTCTCTGCACACAAATATATTAATTGGAATATTCATTACATTTCTCATAAACATATTAAATATCTTTTTTTTTTTTTCTCAAAAAAGGTTCCCTATGCCTTATTATTTATATACTTTTCAATGCTTCTTGTAGTCAGACAATAGATATTGTTTGTCTAAAATTATAGTTTAAGTTAATGTGTTAATATTTACACCTAGCCCCTAACCTAAATACAATAATCATAAGACAAAAAAATTGTGTATCACAAGCGTTTGGGACAAGTTTGGGGAGATTTTGACAAAGTGTGTGTGGTGGTGGGGGCTGGATGACATTACTAGTCAGAACATAAAATAACTTAAAAACATCAACCGTAGAAACATAAATGTTCACAGCACAAACGTATTGCGGTGTTATTCTGATATTTGCAATAATAAAGTGGGCAACTTCATACAGGTCTGTATAACAGGTTCCTTATTTATTTATTTTTTACAAAATGTTCAAACAAAATGTTAATTTGCAGAATACACTGCACAAGTGAAGAAAACATTTTAACAAACCTTATTATTCCCATGTTGTCCACTGAATAAAGTGCAGAATTGAAGTGAAAATGTCTATTCCATAGTTGCCATCATTTTCAAGTGGGTTCACTTGTTGAAAAATGTTCATTGTTGTCTCATTAATGTTTACATCTATGTCTGGAATTACACACCGACAAGTACTGAAAGGATATGAATAATGAGACATAAGGAACCTTTCTGAGCCAAAAAAGGTTGTTTTCAACACACTGTTGAAAATAATATTCACAATGTTTCTATGTGAAATTTATTGAATATTCCAATTAATATATTTGTGTGCAAAGAAGTTCCATGAATCCAGAGGTTGTTTATTCCGTCCTTGTTGAAATGGTCATGCAGCTGTGTGGTGACTCTGAAATAAGAATGTAACAATCAGATCACATGAAAACAGCTAAGACAATATAAGTCATACAGGGAAATGCATTTGTAGACAATATGATTTGCCTGAGCGGCTAGGGAACACCAAAAAATGGATTAGATTAGAAAAGACAGATTGAAAATAATAATACAAAAAAATCTTTTTTCCCTGCGGGCCGGATGTTGGACTTTGGAGGGTCGTAACCGGCCAGCGGGCCGTAGTTTGGGGACCCCTTATCTAGTCGATGATAAGCGCTAAATAAATGCAATCCATTATCATTAGTATATGATTAGCTACTGACGTAACACGACGTGACTCACATTTCGACATGTTACCATTGTAGCTCACTACAATGCCATGTTGTCTTACATTTCGTGTGATTCAACAATCATTTAGAAATAAATAATGTCTAATTACCTTTTCCTCCTTTTGCCCCGATGTCCATGAACTGAAACGTTGCATGTGTGCGGTGCAAACTCGCAATGGAACGAGTGCTCCAGGCTGCGGCTGTCGGGAGGAGAAAGGCACCGCTGTGTGGCCGCTCAGGTGCCGCGTCCTGCGGGGGAGACCCATGGCGGCAGCCCGACCCTTGTTGCATTGAAAGTGTTCTTATATTCTCCGCTGAAGCCCTCAAATTATGAAGTGGAGCTCCCGCCTCGGTTAAGCTGCTTGTCGGCAGACATTTTGTCCACAACTTGGCTTTAAAAAAAAAAAAAAATAAACTTGTCTGAAAAGGGGCGGGGATTATACCGGAACCGGAATGCAACATCGCTCACACACACTAGTAAGATGCTCTTACACATAGTGGTAAAATGTTCGTATACACAATGGTAAGATGCGCTCATACACATAACTGAAATCTTTGCACACATACTACTGAAATTGTTGTCCCTTACACACACGTGTAAAAAGCACACACACACACAGGTGAAATCCGTTTATACATACTAGTGAAAAATAATTCCAGGTGTGTGTGTGTGCGTGAGACAAAAACATTTCAGTAGTGTATGTAAGAATGTTTCAGTAGTGTTTATAAGAGTGTTTCAGTAGTGTTTATAAGAGTGTTTCAGTAGTGTATGTAAGAGTATTTCAGTAGTGTTTATAAGAGTATTTCAGTAGTGTTTATAAGAGTGTTTCAGTAGTGTATGTAAGAGTGTTTCAGTAGTGTATGTAAGAGTATTTCAGTAGTGTTTATAAGAGTGTTTCAGTAGTGTATGTAAGAGTGTTTCAGTAGTGTATGTAAGAGTATTTCAGTAGTGTTTATAAGAGTGTTTCAGTAGTGTTTATAAGAGTGTTTCAGTAGTGTATGTAAGAGTGTTTCAGTAGTGTTTATAAGAGTGTTTCAGTAGTATATGTAAGAGCATTTCAGTAGTGTTTATAAGAGTGTTTCAGTAGGGTGTGTGAGAGAAAAAGATTTCAGTTGTTTATGTGAGAGCATTTCAGTAGTGTATGTAAGAGCATTTCAGTAGTGTTTATAAGAGTGTTTCAGTAGTGTGTATAAAAGAAAAAGATTTCAGTTGTTTATGTGAGAGCATTTCAGTAATGTATGTAAGAGGTAATTCTGAATAATGTCCCTAACGGCCCCTCATAGAAAAAGGAGGCACTAGCTCCACAATTGTTGCATAGTCCTCGATGACAGAGAGAAGGAGCCGGTGGAAAGCTCATCGATCAACGACTGGGAAATGCCAAACGTCAAGTACAAGGCGAGTTTTCAATGCAGCCTTCACAGCAGCAAGAGCAGCACATCACAGGCGGCTGCTATGAATAAGAATGCATTCATTGTCACTTGTCCAATTTGAAAAAACTGTTACAAAAGAGGCAATCGTTTAATGACTTCAAAAATGTACACCTAGCGCAACAACACGTTTCCTGCAACATACTGTTCTTTCGAAACAAAACATAGTATTAAATATTGTTGCCACAAAGCCGTGTCTCTTTAACCATTGAGCCGGGGCCCATTATTGGGCAGCAAGCACCTCCAAGAGTACTGCCAAAAAATATGTTTCTCAGCTGTGGTCCGTATGGGCTTAACCAGTACTCAGTTGTAATACACTTTTCCACTACTTGCGGCAGTAATGACAATATCAAACAAACAGAATAAGTCCGAAGCTAAAGTCATGCAGACGTACACTACCGTTCAAAAGTTTGGGGTCACATTGAAATGTCCTTATTTTTGAAGGAAAAGCACTGTACTTTTCAATGAAGATAACTTTAAACTAGTCTTAACTTTAAAGAAATACACTCTATACATTGCTAATGTGGTAAATGACTATTCTAGCTGCAAATGTCTGGTTTTTGGTGCAATATCTACATAGGTGTATAGAGGCCCATTTCCAGCAACTATCACTCCAGTGTTCTAATGGTACAATGTGTTTGCTCATTGGCTCAGAAGGCTAATTGATGATTAGAAAACCCTTGTGCAATCATGTTCACACATCTGAAAACAGTTTAGCTTGTTACAGAAGCTACAAAACTGACCTTCCTTTGAACAGATTGAGTTTCTGGAGCATCACATTTGTGGGGTCAATTAAACGCTCAAAATGGCCAGAAAAAGAGAACTTTCATCTGAAACTCGACAATCTATTCTTGTTCTTAGAAATGAAGGCTATTCCACAAAATTGTTTGGGTGACCCCAAACTTTTGAACGGTAGTGTATACAAAAGCGGAACTGCACTTTTTTGGGAGATTTGCCTATCATTTACAGTCCTTATTTAAGACAAGAACACATGTTTTTCTGTTTTAATGCATTCTAAATGGTAGATAAATGCAATCAAAAGTCCACTTACAATGGAGCCATCGGGAGTACCTCTATTCTGCCTATAAAGCGCTTTAAAAAACATCCAGAACACCTCCGTTAAAGTTTTATATAGACACTAGTGTTGTCCCGATACCATTTGCACTTTAATTTTATTGACAGTGTAGTTAAAAAACATATTCATTATTAATGTTGTTTATTTTAGCACAATATACTGTATTTGTAATGAAATTTATTTTTCATCAGTTATTTGAATCCCTTCCTGTGTAGTATATTGGGTTAGTACTTATTTTTCTAATCAGCCTGACCAAAGCCTAAGGTTTATGTGTTAAATAAATAATCATATTTGTGATTAACACATGGTTTCATATTATTTGACCAGCTTGTTACTTAACAAGGTTATAAACTCTTAGTAGTTCAGATATAATTATTGAATGCGATTAAAATTAGTATTAAGATTACTAATTCTTTAATTAATATCGAATTATTAAATTTTTATAGCGATGTTCAAATGTATTTATTTATACTTTAAAAAAAAGATGTTCTGATTTAAACTTGTTTGTATGTACCGTATTTTCAGCACTATAAGGCACGCCTAAAAACCTCCAATGTTGTCAAAAGCTGACAGTGCGCCATATAATCTGGTGCGCCTTATTATTATTATTATTACCAATATTGAGCCTCCAGAAGGTAAAAGTTTCAATCAATCAATCAATCAATCAATCGCAACTACGGTAAGCAGCCGCCGACTTCATTTTCTCCCGTCTTCATTTTCCCCCGTAGAAGAACAAGAAGCGCGCGGTGCATACTGGGATATATGACTGCGCGAGGCGTGCCGTTTCATTTCCATTTGTTTGTTTATGTAAAGACCCCGAAATGTCTCCTATTAAGAGACACGCTTACGACGCAGAGTTTAAATTTAAGACGATCAGTCACGCAGTAGAACACGGGAATAGAGCAGCAGCGACACTGACTCTATTAATGACGACTTCGACGAGACAGATGCCGTATTCGCCCAACTGTTTAATTCGGACACTGAAGAAGAAGAATTTGAGGGATTTGTGGATGAGGAATAACTTCATAAAGTGAGCTTTACATGTTTATTTTGTGTGTTGTGTTGTGTGACATTAACGTTTGAGCAACGTTGAGTTATTGATATATTGTTATTGCTCTGCACTATTTCGAGTGTTACTATATTGTGATTGCACTAACGTTTGATTTACCATAACAGTATAACTCTTTTTACGTGTTTATTGAATCAGGGAAAAGTTCCCCTCCACTATGTGATATAAATGTTGCACTACATGTTATCCCTTGCTGTTGTTAAAAGATAAACAAAACACTACGTCACTGACTTTACCTCGGGGAAAATAATAAAACAGCTGTTTATTCATTTTGGGAGTGAACAGAGTTGTCAGAACGCTGGTTTGTAATCTATTAATAAAGTTTGACTGACCTATCTGACTGTTTTGTTGACATTCCCTTTAGCGCAGCTCCATCTAATGGATGCATAACGTAACCCCAGCCTCTACTGTAGCGTCTATTCTATGCGCCTTATAATGTGGTGCGCCTTATAATGCGGTGCGCCTCATAATGCTGTGCGCCTTGTATATGAACAAAGTTTTAAAATATGCCATTCATTGAAGGTGCGCCTTATAATCCGGTGCGCTTTATAGTGCGGAAAATACGGTAGTTATTCTAAAACAGAGCTTGAATGAACTTGATGAGCTAATTAACTTCTGTTCAACTCAACTGTAGACAGCATCAACTTTTTTTTTAAACTTGATGGATTAACTTAGTTAACAACTTGGTTATTTTAACCATGAACAATACATTTTAGCAGCAATCAGCCCCTTGAGGATTGTGTGATGTTGAGATCGCTCTACTTCAACCACTCCCCACTAATTATGAGCTGTCTCGTGATTTTCTCTAATCCCACAACTTTCCTGCACATGTTTGCCAATTATTGTAATTTTCCCCAGTAATTTTTTCCCCAATAAGACTCAAGTGCAACATAACTGTCAAGGTACGTAACGATAAAAAAATATATATATTACTAATATTGTGATCAAAATTATCCTGGTTTTCATTATTATTGTGTTTTTTAATTTGCTCCTGATGTATTTATACACCCACTGAATTGATTTATATAAAAAATAAATAAATAAATAACAAATTGACACAAAAAGTGCTTTCTTGGCATAAGAAACATTAAATATTCTTCTAGATTCTTAGGAGCCTTATTTATATTTGAGTTTAAATGTATATTTTTTACTATTTGAATTAGTTGGTTTGGAATGTTTTTTTGTTGAGTTTTCACTTTCACGTCCGGTTTATGTGACGTCACACGATTTCACTTTGTGTTAAAGACAGCCTCGTGTTTGTTAATAAAGTTGTAAAAAAAAAACACTCACACAAAAAAACACCTTTGTGTTGTATTCCTCCGAGTACAGATTGATCACCCTGTGCTATCTGTTCTAAGAAAGCACAGCCTGTAGGTTCAATGTGGACAACTGAATATCTTAATTGCTCAGACAGTAATATGTTTATATAAGTTTAGCTCGTGGTATGTTGTTTATTAATGTGAAAATATTTTAATGTCTCTTGTATTAATGTTAGCCTTTAAGCTAGCGCACAAACTTGCGCTAGTCGGTCCTTGAGTTTATCAAAGTTATCAATCACGATTGTTCAATTATTTTTATTTGAAACGGTAATACTAGCCATTTACAAGTTTTACTGCGGTTATGATCATTACGTTTTTTCTTTCTAACAAATCAAATCTCTCACTTCCTTATTTAGATAGACAGACACATTGACGTGCAATGGCGGGTTTTCCCTACATTTAAATGATCTTTGGCGCATAGCCATGGCAAAATACAAGTTTTTTAATAGTTTTATAAAGTTTTATGATAAAAGTATTTGTGCACTTTTTACGAGTGATGCACTGAAAAATCGGCCAATTCACCGAAACAGCACTGGTGAAACAGGACGCTGTGATGACGCACGCGATTGTCTGGAGCGGAGGCAGCATGTCTGCGATGCGGAAGTATTTAAAAATATCCGAGATATACCCAAAGACAGCGATCTACAAAAGTGCAATGTGCAAATATTAAGAGAACAATGGCATTCTTTAAAGGAGAGAAAGTGCAGGCGGAGCAGCAGCACAAAGCAAGTGTGACGTCTGGCATGCAAGTCTCGCTGTTCGTCGCGGACAATGAGCAAGAGAAGTAAAGAGGACAGAAGTAAAGAGTTTCCAAACTCAAGTATAGTCTCCAATAACATTAGAAAAATATGCTAAATTTATTGCTGGTCCTTTTTAATAAAGAAAAAGTCACTCAAAGGATTGGAGAAGTCTCTAGAAACTTGAAGAATTCTCAACAAAGTACAGCCTGTGTTACATTGTACAATAAGCAGCAACAATTGAAATAAATACTAATAACGGATTTGTCTTTAAAAGTATGTATATATTTTTTTAGCCTTTTTAAGGAAATAAAGTCATCATATGCATTAGCGCCTATTATGCAAATGACCACGGCTCTCCAACGGTGCTAGTATATTGGCAATCTGGGGGAAACCCTGTAATGATAATTTCTCATTGTCTTTCATTTACCAACAAAAAACAATGTTCTCATCAAAGTATGTATTGGAAGATAAAGGAAAGTTTACGATCAACTTTCAACCAGAAAACATGCACGAATGAGCACGAGAATTTCCTGGGGGCACTGGTAAATTAATAAAATTTGCAAATTAGCAAATAATAAAATCACAAGTGAATGTAATGTTATTAAAAACAATAAGCCTCCAGACATTGCAACTTTTTGAAAAATCTGCCGCCAAATCAGGCATTTTCAATTTGCAAAAATTATCAACAAGCCAGTGAAATCAGGAGGGACTACTCAATTGAGGAAAAGGTGTCCAACAGCAAGAATTCAACGTAAGCAATTGATGATTTTTGAAGATTTTTCTACATCCATGCAGCCAACATGAATATGAGCTGATGACATTACAATGACATTGTATTCAGCACACATGCATGTTTTTAGGCAGGAAGGGAAATAGAGAGGGAATGACCATGCAGCACTCTAGCAGATAGCTCCAATGTGAATCCATATGGCAAGCGAACTAATTACCCTCCATCTCTGAAAAATGTGCAGTGTAGCAGTGAAGGGCCACTGCTGGATGCCACTTCACTATTCCACCCTTCATACTCAACATAAGCAAGAGGCAAATGATGGGCTATATAGGATAAATGAGCAATATTACTGGCAGCAGGCAGATAAAAAGGCAGGAGAGAAAGAGAGAGCAAAAAGACAGGAAAGGAAGGAGAGAGTACTGTTTTTTTGTACAAGCCATTACCTTGCTGTTGGACACACCACAGCGAGAAATGGGTGTATTGTTCTGTGAATTGATCCATCAGTATATTTGACAGAATAAGGTGGAGAAACTGCACTGTAATTACAAACTATCTCTGTGAAAACACAACCTTTAGGAAATAACCTCATGCATCTGCCAGAAAGTATGTTTCACGCCAGATATGTATTCATGCCTCATCTACCCCTGCAAGCACAGTATGTGTTATGAGCAAATGAGCATGGGCAACAAACCTATGTAAGAAATGTTGAAGTGTTGTTTAAGTGTCATATATTCCACCCAGATGAAGAGGAGTTTTTAGAGTAGAGTGGACGCTAATGTCTAATATCAGGATTTCTTCTCCCTTGTACTAGATTTTGTAAGATCCTTGTTGTGTAGGCCGAGCATACTTCAGGAACAATGTACCATCTGGGAAGCTCAATATGTTCTTTCACCGACTAGAAAATAAATAAATATATAAAAAGAGTAATGGGGCTTCAGTTATTACAATGTTTGTGCATTCATGCCTATGTTTAAGTGCACGCCACATGTCGCTACTCAAAAGTGAGAGGAAGCTGCAGCTGAAACCTCTCCACCGTAGACGCACTTCGGCTTTGCCTGCAGCACTGAGTTATATTGTCTTCGAACAATGTTTTGGTCTAACAAAGACTTTGGCGGATGAAAAGGGGTTTAATGGTGGCCATGTTCGATGACATTAGTTTTATTTTAAATGGCCAGGAATCCAGGATGTTCTATTCCAACCACAACAAGTCACTAATCTCATGAAGTACAGCCCCTATTAGCTGAAATGATGTGATTTAAATATGCACAGAGACCGTCTGTTTAAATTCAGTCTTCTGAGACAAAAATGTGGCCACTGACATTTAATGGATAATAGAACTGAGAACCGAAATAGTTATGCCGGTAAAAGAGACAAAAGGGAGAAGAGAAGCTCTCTGACGACCTCACGTTTTTCAAAGAGATAAATAAAAGATGATAAATATGGATTAAGTCGGCCGATGTCCTGGTCTTTTCTCTTTCTAGTCCTAGAAATGTGTCTCTAAATTTAGCAACAGATTTATCAGGCAGCTGCAATTCAGGAATAGAAGGCTTGGGAATAGGGGAATACGGAGTAAAGGTTGAAAGGTATATAAAAGACAGGTGCGCTAGACAAAAAGATTGAGAGGCGGGAAAGGGTGGCATTGTCCGTGAGATTCTGTCCATCACTTGCCACTTTTAGGATGAAAGTACATCTCTACTAATATCTGCCAGCCTCACACGCGCACACACACACACACACACACACACACACACACACACACACACAACACACACACAACACACAACACACAACACACACACACACACACACACACACACACACACACACACACCAGTGGACATACAGTTACAAAAAATTATAATTTTAATTAAGGTAAAACAATTAAACAGTACTAGTTATAAAATCAACAAATAGACCTGGGCAATATGGCCTAAAAAGAAAATCTTTGTTTTTTTCAAAAAATTTAATTTTCAAATTTTCCTGATTTTTTCTACACTTTGTAAATAAATCAATGACAGAGATAATTCTGTCAGGGTTGTCCCTGACAGTTTGATCAAGTTTTAGTTTTCCTCTGCGTTTGTCTTAGTTTCCTGTCTTTAGTTCCTGTCAGTGCTTTTATTTTGTCTTCATTTCCTGATTGTCTCCCTAAGTGCTTTGTCCCCTCAGCTGTGGCTGATTGGCACGTGGCCACACCTGGTGCCAGTCAGCCAGCTGCCTATTTAAACCTGTCCTGCCCTCCAGTCACTGCTGGATCATTGTCATTACAATACTTGTCACTTGTCACTTACCTTCTACCTATTTGTCGTTGTAGCTCCGTCTACTAGTGATGGGTTGATGAGGCCTCATGAAGCGTTTCGACACATTGCAAAACTGTATTGATACTGTGTCGATACTGTGTCACTAAATACTGACATCTGCTGGACATTAAAAATCCCTACAGGCAAACTATGGACCGACTCAACTGACACTGATTTTATGACCTAGTATATACAATAATATAAACCAAGTCATTGTATTTCATTTAGGATTATTTCATATCTTCATTTAAATAAAAATATATTTTTATCTTTTTTAGATACAGTCAAATAATGTGAACATGTATCGTGACTAGGATGGTAGAAGGTGGGGATTGAACCCCAGTAACCAGCAACCCTCCGATTGCTGGCACGGCCACTCTACCAACTTCGCCACGCCGTCATTCCTGTACCTTCTCTAGTAACAGTAGTGATGGGTCCTGCAACACAGATGCATCGGCGCATGCGTCGCGCTCATAGAGCGAAACCCTGTGTCGGTGCGTGTACCGCTTTTAGAAAGTCACGTGACCGATCATGAGCTGCTTTGGTCACGTGACCGATACGCGAACTGTATCGCACTGATGCCTCCTCTGTGCCCTGTGAGCAACGTTCCCTCTAAGGTGCGCGCCTGCGCAATTGCGCAGTGCTCAAGCGTCCTCCGCGCACACCGTGCGCCGCACAGCCAATATATGCCGCGCACCAAATCAAACCCATCTGAATTCTAAACAAAATAAACACATTTATTCTGTGTAATTTTGAAATGCAACTTTGAGTGACAGTGACAACAAGCGGCCCTAACGGTGTTCGTCAACAACACGCATTGCGCTGCTTCCTAATAAACACAGTTTGGCGCGCAGGCATCAGTGCGATACAGTTCATGAGCGGTCACGTGACCAGAACAGCTCATGAGCGGTCACGTGACCAAAACAGCTCGTGTTCGGTCACGTGACTTTCTAAAAGCAATACGCGCACCGACACAGGGTATCGCTCTATGAGCTCGACGCATGCGCCGATGCATCTGTGTTGCCGGACCCATCACTACCGTCTACTTTTGTCCACTCCGCTTTAGTCATAGATCCTTCGTGTCACAGTAAGTGTTTTTGTTTATTGTCCACAGTTAGCTTTGTGCTATTTTAGTTTATAGCTTAGTTTGTTCTCCGCCTTGTGCGCGCCTTTTGTTTGTTCCCTTTTGTTTGTTTTTTTGCTATAGAGCTGAATTAAATCATGTTTTCCTGTTCAACGCCTGCCATCATCTCTGCATCTTGGGGTTCGTCACCAACAAACTTTGACAGAATGATCCAGCCTAAAACGAACCTCGCAGAGATGTCCATGGCGGAGAGGCTTAACAAAGCTTTGGAATGGATGGCTAAATTAAAGAAAAGTTCGGCCGCTTTTAAAGCCCTCTCCCACCCACCCCTGTCGTCTGTGGGCCTAGCTGGGGACGTCTGGGATCCGTCCCTTGGGGGGGGGTTATGAGTAGCTGTGCAGCTGGGGAGGCACAGCTACTCACCCCAGTGGGTCTGCAAGAGATGGCGCCATCCTCTCCGGTGGACCAGCAGGGGTCTCCACCATCCTCTCCGGTGGACCAGTAGGGGTCTCCACCATCCTCTCCGGTGGGCCAGCAGGGGTCTCCACCACCATGCACTCCGGTGGACCAGAAGAGGGCGCCACCACCATGCACTCCGGTGGGCCAGCAGCAGAGGGCGCCACCACCATGCACTCCGGTGGGCCAGCAGCAGAGGGTGCCACCACCATGCACTCCGGTGGGCCAGCAGCAGAGGGCACCACCACCATGCACTCCGGTGGGCCAGCAGCAGAGGGCGCCACCACCATGCACTCCGGTGGGCCAGCAGCAGAGGGCGCCACCATGCACTCCGGTGGGCCAGCAGCAGAGGGCGCCACCACCCTCTCCGGGTGGCCAGCATAGGGCGCCACCACCCACTCCGGGTGGCCAGCAGAGGGCGCCGCCACCACCCTCTCCGGGTGGCCAGCAGAGGGCGCCGTCACCACCCTCTCCGGGTGGCCAGCAGAGGGCGCCGCCACCACCCTCCCCGGGTGGCCAGCAGAGGGCGTCGCCACCACCCTCTCCGGTTGGCCTTTTATTTTGTCTTCATTTCCTGATTGTCTCCCTAAGTGCTTTGTCCCCTCAGCTGTGGCTGATTGGCACGTGGCCACACCTGGTGCCAGTCAGCCAGCTGCCTATTTAAACCTGTCCTGCCCTCCAGTCACTGCTGGATCATTGTCATTACAATACTTGTCACTTGTCACTTACCTTCTACCTATTTGTCGTTGTAGCTCCGTCTACTTTTGTCCACTCCGCTTTAGTCATAGCTCCTTCGTGTCACAGTAAGTGTTTTTGTTTATTGTCCACAGTTAGCTTTGTGCTATTTTAGTTTATAGCTTAGTTTGTTCTCCGCCTTGTGCGCGCCTTTTGTTTGTTCCCTTTTGTTTGTTTTTTTTGCTATAGAGCTGAATTAAATCATGTTTTCCTGTTCAACGCCTGCCATCATCTCTGCATCTTGGGGTTCGTCACCAACAAACTTTGACAAATTCGAAACAAGTTTTACTTTTATTTGATCAATAAACTAGTTTGAAATGACACTGCATACACTGCACCTTACTCTTAGCAAAATTAAAATGTGCATAATGTTGTTCTTTTAGGACCAAAAATAAATTGTACTTATTATGGAATAATTTTCAAAGAACTAAGTTAAGAGTTTCCTTTGAGAGGCAATACTTCTGTCTTCAATAAAATACTTCTGTAAACAAAAGAATAGCATTGCACATTGCATGCAAATAAATAATAATCTCCAACATTTAAACAAATAAAGTGCAAACTTTAAACTTTGGTCTTAAATAAAATACTTATGTAAATAAAAAAGTAGAATTGCACGTTGCATGCAAATAAATAAACTCCAACAAATCAATAGATACCAATAATCAATAAATAGTAATAAATAATTAATCAAATCAATAAAGTGCAAACCTAAAATGTATGTTTTGAGTAAAATACAACTAAATAATCAAGTAAAACATTGAGAAGACTATAGTTTTAGTAATTGGATAAACGCAGGCTTTTTCATTGTATGTGCACCACATCTTGGCGAACGACTGCTTTAGTGATCGCTCTGTAGATTGTGCTCCTTTTTCATCATAAATTGTACCTTTTGTAAATGATTCCACTACAGTAAGCTGTTTTTAGCTGGAGTTTGTTTTTGTTATGTTCTTGTTCGCCTTGTAAAAAGTTGCATTTCCCCCACTCAGCGCGATGCTTTGTTTTCAAATGCTGGAATAAGTTTGTTGTGCTGTTTCCTTTTTTAAAGGAATTTTGAGTTGTGCCGTCATTTGTTCCATACCTGTTGCCGCTAATCTAAACCTCTGACAACACTTTTCTTTTCTTTGGAACAAACGTCTCACTCCCATTTGCGTTGGCATTAGCCATGTTTTGCTAGGTGTGTGAATCTCCACGAAGGAGATAAGGGGGAGGGCGGAAGTTACGGAAGCTCCTGGGGACAAAAAATATGCTGGAGCAAGAGGAGAAAAAACATCTTTTTTTTTTTTAAAGAGTCTGCAACAAATTACTTGAATTTACAGATAAAATCAATTTATCGCCGAGGCCTATCAACAATGTGGATAAAAACTAATATTTTAGGTAGGTAGATGAGAAAGAAAGACATATTCATTTACACAAATATGCAACACCAATACCAAAAGATTAGAAAGAGACATTTTGTAAATGCTCTTTTTTTTTCTACATTTAAAACACTTCTTACATAACATGTAATGGTGGTGCTTTGGTCCAAAATTTGCATTGATTTTGTTTTACAGACGCATTTCTAAGTCTCTTCAGAATGCACCGTTTTGTGGGTCTTATTTAACTGCCAAAGCCTTCTTCCATGCCAAGTTCCCATGGACAGTGTCTTCTCTAGTTAGAACTATATGATACTTTTTATTAGAAATGGCAACAGCAGAGGATTTTAGCATGCATGTGCATGTACGAGCCAGTCTGCCTCACAACAAGAGAAGAGCGAAACATAATTAACTAAGGCCTTGTTCACACTGCAGGTCACTTATGTGACCTGTATTGCATTTTTCATGTCAATGTGAACAATGCAATTGACAACAAAATCCTTGAAATTGCAACAAATGCGCTAGGCATTAGACATGTTTACTTACGCAAACAGTGTAGCATGTGTGATGTCATGACATCATGTCTGCATGTGGGTCAAATTGTGTTCACATTAGACATCGCATTTTGTGAATGTGAACGACTAAATAAAAAGATCGGATTTGACAAAAAAAATGTAATTTGGACATCCTACCCTGCAGTGTGAATGTAGCTATAGTGACTATAACTTTGTACGACAACTAAATAAAAATGGCGGACTCACGCAAAACTTTTAAGGTAAACCTTTACCATATACGGAGATATCCGATGACGTAACTAAGGCAAAAGACTTCACTCAAGTCTTAAAGTAGAAACAGCTTGGAAAAGGGAGAGATTGTTTTATGAATATCTTCGCCATGCCTCCATGGTTTGATTTCACATTTTTGGGACTCATTCAGATCCCAAATACAAAATAAAAAAAAGTTGCATAAAAGGACCCATTTAATTTCAAATGTTTTACTTCAAAGTCCAGTATGAGTAAACTGGGGAGTCAAAACAATGCATTGCAATTCCTCTCTACAAATTACTTTTGTGCAATCATACTGTAGATAACAGTATTTATTTTTTAACCTAACTTTGTTATGATTATTTTGATAGTGCTGTTCATTTGACAAAGTGTGGCTGTAATCCCAATCATCCAAACCCTGGTGCAGACCAAACAAGCTGACAAAGACTACTTGGAAAACGCGGTTCTTAGTCCTTCTTCTTCTGTCGTGTGTCTAGATTTTCAGCTCTGTTGAGGCGAGCCAGGTCAACGTGTCATCGTTCAGGTCAATCAGACCTTGTTCGCCATTTGGTGGCCAATGTTTGGGGCAACTAGTTACTATATGCTCTACTGTCTGGACTGGGTCCCCACACTCGCAGGAGGCATCTTCCGCATGTCCCCACCTCTTCATCGCTGCTCCGTAGCGTCCGACGCCGGTCCTCAAGCGGTTGAGGGTTGTCCACTGCTTCCGGGGCAGTTCCTGGCCGGAGACGTCTGTGGGGTCGTCGATGTAGTGATGCAGCCTAGATGGTTCTGCTAACTTCCACTGTTCTTTCCAACTCGTCTTGACCCAGGTGGCCTTGGAAGTATCAGCTGATGTTGTGCTGAGCAGCTCGTGGGCTTGCATGGCAAAGGGGCACCTTGACTTTATGTCTTATGGAGGAGGTGGGATTCGCTGGTCTGTGCCTTTCGGGAGAGGGCCAGTGTGGCTGCTTCTCGTCTGATGTTTGCCGGGGCGATGCCAGCAAGGATGGGCAGTTGGTTTACTGGGGTCCCTCGCAGGCCCCCGGAGACGGTCCGCAGGGCGCTGTTGAGGGCGACATCCAACTTCTTTACATGGGCGCTACGGCACCAAACCGGGGCACAGTACTCGGCGGCTGAGAACACCAGGGCCAGCGTGGACATGTGCAGTGTCTTCGTCGTGGCTCCCCATGTGGTGCCGGCTAGCCGCCGTATTAGGGCGGCACAGGCACTTGTCTTTGCCTTGGCACTGTGCAGGTGTTGTTTGAATGTCAGTGTTCTGTCAAGCTTCACACCGAGGTACGTGGGAACGGGCTGGGACTGTAACCGGGCATTATCCACCATGATGTTCATCTCACGGGCTGCTTCCATGTTGTTGAGGTGGAACATTGAAGATGTTGTCTTATCCATGCTGAGCTTGAGACGCCATTTCCTCAGGTATGAGGACAGGGTGTTCATGTTCTCAGAGAGGCCCTGTTTTGCTGCTTCCCAGGATGGCTTGCTAAGTAGGATGGCCAGATCGTCTGCATAGCAATACTTCTTTGACTAAATTGCAGGCAGGTCATGGATATACAGGTAAATGTTGAACAGCATTGGTGCCGGCATGGAGCCCTGTGGGACGCTATTCTTAAGTTTCCTCACCCTGCTGCATTGGCCATTGCTGGTGTGTAGTCGGAAGCTGTGGTTGCTCATCATCTCCATGATGAAGCTCACCCTATCTTTGTCTGGGATGGTGTCCAGAAGTTTCATATGTAGCCCACGCATCCAGACAGTATCGTATGCAGCTGTGAGGTCCAAGAAGACAGCGCCAGCCTTCTCCCCTGCCTGGAAGCTGTCCTCTATGTCTTGACACAGAAGGGTCACCTGGTCCGCCGTGGACCTACCGCTTTGGAAGGCAGCCTGTTCTTTAGGCAGCTGGGGGTCGATCACCGGGTTGAGACGTGCATGGAGGAGGCGTTCCAAGACCTTATATGGAACACACAGCAGTGAGATGGGTCGGTATCCCTTAGGGTCATCGCTAGGCTTGTTTGGCTTTGGCATAGCGATCACCTTGGCACGACGCCAGATCTTTGGCAGCTTCAGACATCGGAGACACATGGAGAGGAAGGAGCACAGCCAGACGGTTGCCTTCTTGCCTTGATGTTTTATGTATTCCGGATGGATGCCGTCGATGCCTGGTGCCTTACCCGTTTTCAGCCGTTGGATGGCCTGCCCGATTTCTTGTGTTGTGAAATTGTAGGATAGGTTGAGATCACAGCCTGGTGCCCTGTGCAGCTCACTTTTGCTGATGTTCTTCTGCTGGAGTCCTTGTCTGTATTGGGGTAGCGGCCGTTGCTCAGCAATAGTGACGCGATGGAATTTGCAGTGATGGGACATTGTGCTGAGGTTGTCGACCTGCCCATCAGCTTGTTCATGGTCTGCCACGCCCGACGGCTAGAGTGTGTGAAGTCGATTGATTCCACTGTCTCCGTCCATCTTTGCCTGCGTTTCTCATTTAGTCTGCAGATTAAGTTGTTCGCTGCTATATCCCTGTCGTCGCTAGTTTGTGATTCTGTGTGGGCGCGAAGTAGGTCTTCACAGTCATCATCCCAGCAGGGTACATAGGCTTTGCGTATGCCGCGGGGATGTTCTTCTTGGCGGCAGCCAGCATCATCTTGCAGTATGAGTCATAAGCGTTGTACAAGTTGGTGGGGCACGGGTGTGGGAGACCAGCAACTGCCTTGTTCACTTGCTGTGTGAAGCCTACCCAGTTTGCTTTCCGGAAGTTCCACCTCCTCACATCCTTCCCTTCCACAGGCTGAACCAGAGATGGAATGGTTATGAGCGATGGTCGGTGATGTGATCGGGGGAATCTGTCCAGAATGCGTTTTACTGGTAGAGGTTCGTTGTTGCGACATTTTGCAAAGGCCAGGTCCGGGTTGGTGGTGCTGTTCCAGTGTGCAGAATAGAAAGTGCGTGGCTCCTTTGGGTCTTATAGGAGTGACGCATCGGCGGCCGAGGCCCATTCTGCCAGGAATTCACCATCAGCGTTGGAGCTGCTGTAGCCCCAGTCTGTGTGCTGGCTGTTGAAATCACCAGCATACATGGCGGGGGCTGGGACATCTGGCAGAGATGTTGGGACGAACCTAGTCGGAGGCGGCTTGTAGATGTTGACGATGGTGGTGTCTTGCACTTTAGTTGTAATCCATTCTACCTCTGCATCGTTTGCGGACTGTGCTATAGCTGACCAAGCAATGTCGTTACGAACAAATGTAGCTATGCCGTGATGTTTGTCGGCGGTGTGACCAGCCAGGGTGTACCCAGGGAGCTTCAGGAAGTTCTTGTTTTCAATGTGAGTCTCCTGCAGTAGAACTATAGTCGCCTTGTTTTTAATGGCGATCTGTTCGATGACGTTGAGTTTAGCGGTGGTAAGTCCTTCAACGTTGAGCTGCAGTAACGCTAAACCAACTAGGCTTTTTGCGGTCTGCAGACGTGGTAAAGACATTAGTTTCGCTTTTGTAGGCTTTTTGAACCTGTAAGCTACTCGTAGGGGAGGCCACGTAGAGGCTGTCTTTGTCTCCCCGGTTCTTAGTCCGCAAATAAAGAACTTCCTCTGTGGTTTAAGTCACTTTATCAGAAATAGGAATGCACAGACAGGAGGCACAAAGCAATGTTAAATTACAGCATATGGAAATGATGAAACTATCACAGTTGATGGGTACAAGTGTAAAATAGAAGTTTCCCCTGTGAAGCATCACCATCTGTTCGGGCAGCCAAGGAACTCTTTTTAACACCTCAGCTTGTAAAAATACTTTAAAAAAAACACACAAATCAATCGAGTGCATTTACTTCGGTTTTCATGCAAAAAAACACCATCACAAACACTCACCCCATTCACATGCTTTTCAGTTATCCATTATAAATGTATCAAAAGGCATGATTCCCCACAATTGTGTTTAGAATGGCAAACTCTAGACAGTAGGTGTGTCCGTTACATAAAAAGTGACATAACTTGCCAAATAATTCCACTAAGACCAGTCAATGGACAGCAATACTTTAGCTCCTCCTATCACATTTACCTTGCCAAACTATGAACCTGCCAGAAATGCATTTCCTCATCTTTATCATTTTCCATTCGTTCACATCCAAAACCCAATTATCATTCAAGCGAAATATGAAAATGACAGTTTTTTGGCTTTTTCATTAATATACTTATTTTTAAATGTTTTCTCTTAAGGTGCAAAGCTTAAAGGGGAGCTATTAAGATTTTAATGTATATTAAAAAACACTTCCTTGTGGTCTAGATAATATGAATTGAATATGCTTTGATGTAAATGTTGCGTAAATTTTGCTCCATGGCCATATTTATAACTTACTTTCTGCATGTTTTTGCCAGATGTTCGATTGTAGAGGCGTTCCCAAATTGCCAATGAAACCATGCACCACCTCTCCAAAAGTATCATAATTTATCTTTTGAAAACATACGCTGTTTAAATATATCTTGAAGTTGCCACAGTTAACTGTATTACATTAGGTAAACCTGCACACTCTCCAATAGATTAAGACCTGCGTAAAAAAAGCTGCTTTTTAGCAACATTTATGTACATGTGGTGTTATTATGCACATGTTACGATTAAATGAAATTAATACTTTATCCTACCATTTCTTGAGTTTCTTTAAACTCAGCGAGCCTTATACAGAGGTCCTCCCCCTCTGGCTAAGAGCTAGACTTAACGCCAAAATAAGTAAGTCCACCTTGCTGTGATGTCACAACATAGCAAGACTGCAAAACCCCACGAAAAGACGCATCCTAGTCTGTGTGTAAGCTTACGCCTAAATGCATGAACCTCATGATTTGATGTTTTGGCAATGTTTAACACGAGTATCCAACATTTCAACATTAATAAGTCAGAAAAGACAATATTCATCATAGGTCCCCTTTAGTTCATAATGAGACAGGTTGATATTTGCATTTATATTTCATGTTTGTGTTCTTTTGTCTCAGTCATTCATCCAATCCTATCCACTTTATTTATATAGCACATTTCAAAAAAATAAATAACAGTTTCAGAAAGTGCTCCTCAGTAGTTAAAACACACATGTGTAATACATACAGTATACTCTATATACTCAATATTTCATAGGAATTTAACAAATCCAAGGAGAATATTTGTTTAATGCGTCAACGACTACATCACTGACAGTGACATATTCACACAGGGTCATCATATTCCATACAGTGCTGATGTGCACTATTGCATCTATTTAAAATAAAAAATAATGAGGGAAGAAGGTGAACATAATTTGGACCAATATAAATGCAAAGAGCCTATAAGGTCAAAGTTGGACTAATTAAAACCGCTATAAAATGGCCTGGTGCTGTAAAATTGCTGCATGTAGCAATCAATTAAAAATCACGAGATGGCGTTGGGCAGCAGCAGCCAGGAAATGAATCTGTCAACACATTTCATTATTGTCAGATAACACCGAGAAAATTAAGTTGCAAAATCGCTGTTACAAGCTAGACTTGACTTGCT
The DNA here is from genome assembly GCF_033978785.1 of Entelurus aequoreus. Taxonomy (NCBI): domain Eukaryota; kingdom Metazoa; phylum Chordata; class Actinopteri; order Syngnathiformes; family Syngnathidae; genus Entelurus; species Entelurus aequoreus. The sequence goes on from NC_084735.1 coordinate 37,493,175, forward strand.
TATGCATTAAGTCTGTTTGATTATGTCCCATTATCTAATTTTTTCAGGAGTACACAGAAAAATGCTGTTAGCTGGTTTGTTTGGCAGTTGGAAAGAATTATCAAACATTTTCTACTAATAAGTCTAAGGGGAAGCCTACATTTGGAGCACGTACAGTAGCACCAGCAAAATGGTACACCATTTTGGGCAATTTGTAGCCAAATATGCTGCCACAGCTGCAGCACACTTTCAGTGCCATTGTAAAAGAAGATAGATGGAATGGAATGAATCACTAGTAGCTGTGGTAGGGGGCCAGTGTCAATCACGGTCAATTAAATTTGATTATCTCACTTCAAAAGCAATGAGCTCGGCGCCATGTGGCACATACAGTTTCACCATAACTGACAGTCCAAACGGCCTGCCTTGTAAAAATCTCAAAGCAGATGAAAACAGTTGATAGACGATGAGGAAATGTGCTGGGAAGTCACACGATATCTAATTTCAAGATGAAATCCGATTACTTTAGATTACTATCGATAACGGACTTTAATTACTTCAGTTGTGAGTTTCTTCAATTGAAACGAGTGCATTGAAGTCCTACACCATCTTATTTTTAATAGAATAAAATGGTTAAAGATATTACATTTCAAATAGATACTTGTATTTGTCACCGGTTAAAAATGTGTTGTTAAAGAAACATGGGAGTTTTATTTGTCAATGGTAAACACTGTTGAATCCATAATTAAACATCACCCACCAGCCTATTGTGAAAATATTCCCTGTTGGTTTTGCAGCTAAAGTACAAGGTGGGTTAATCCAGTCTAATTCTTACAATCTAAATCAAATATCAAAACATATATATATTTTTTTTCATTGGAAACTAATTTTGCTTAAACTTAGACACAGTATGAAAAAGATTCTGGAGGTATTTTTTTTTTGTGTGTGTTCTATAATATTTGTGCAGAATCACTGTTTATTCTTTGCAAAAATGCAAATCTATGAACCGATATGGTACCAATTTACATTATTTTGGAATCGATACCAGTACTCAAGGTATGAATTCCCGGTACTTTATGTGCATTAATAAATACTAATTATTTTTCAAAATAAAATCTTATTTTTATTACAACATTTAAAATGAGCTGATTATGATATCTGCTGTCCAGTTGTTATATCTTGTTTCATTATTATATACTTGAGTCGTTTTTTTATGTATAACATTAGGTTGCAATTACAATTGGAAGTCCAAGATGTTAGATGGCAGTACTGTCTACTTTATGGTGTGTTGGCTCGTAAGTTCACTCTTTGCTATATGTAGTCTTTTGTTTTGCCCTAAAGTGTTATTTATTTTTATTGTATTTAAAAGTTGTTGAAAACGTGCTATATAAATAAAGTTGACTTGACTTGACTTGTTAATACTGTAAGTATTGTACTTATTACGAACCAGCTGTTTAATTGTAACGTGCATCTTAATTGTAGTTTTCATTAAGAAAGTTGAAGGAGCTATAATCGCCATGTAAAATTGTTAATGCTCACCATGAGCATGTCAATAGCAAAGCCAATGTATATTAGCATCAAGCTAGCGCAATTTTTGGAAAATTGGAGCCTTACTTAACTTACGTTGGGGAGTGTTTTGAATGAATTGCTTTGTTGCCATTAAAAATTGCAACATTATCCACAGGATGTTTGGCTGAGTCCACTCTCCGTGCTCCTGGAGTGATCGCCAAGTGTCAAAGTGCAAAGAGCAACCGGGCGTGACGTCACGTACAACCTGTAACATAGCCCTGTTGGATTTTAGGATAATTGGTGCCCGGTAGACCGGCGGGATTTGGTCGGTGGCAAAACTGCATCGGGTTCGTTACCCATCCCTACTCGTGTATATTTACTTACATTTGATACATACCACACTTTTACTTTTCCAACAGCTGCCAGATTGTGTCTACCTATAAATTATTTTCCGAGTCGAATTAAATGCAAAACTCGATCTCTGGTAGAAGCAAATAAGCAGACAAATACAAATTACGGCAGGCCTACATGAGAACATGACACAAATGTATACAGATGATAAAATATGATGTGGATGACATTGCCTGCGATGAAAAATTATTGGCATGAGCCAACATGTCAGCAGTAAAATTGTGAATGATGTTTGGAAGATAAAGGTCACAGATGAGGGCCGCAACATTATGTCAGGAAACAGCGAAGCTCTTTAGTGCCCCATGTTGATCCAGTAATACACTATTAAGGCTCTTTCACACATGAACCATATATCATTTTTATCATACAGTGACACGACCAACATGCAACATGACACGCTGTCTGAAAAAAATTTGATTTTTGCTTACATTATCGTGGAAGTGAAAAACAACACAATCTGCTGATGCTGAGGGAACCCAGTGAGGTTGTCCTCCTTGAATGTGGAGCGACATGCCACACTGTCTGTAAACTAGCATATCCTCCCCGCCCTGCTTTATTACGTCTCAACCCTCCGCTGCTTATTACTAACAAGTCAATGCACATATCTGTTACTAGAACTGTTTGTAAGCCAATAAACAAAGACTCTGCGGTTATCCAACATGAGGAAAATCTGGATTTACAGGGCTCTTACTCCAGATAGAAATTATAAGAATGTAGAATGTGGACTGTGAAAGAATAGATTTACTAGGAAGAAATATTTCAATATGTCCTCGTTTCTTGAATGATGTTTTATTTCCAATTATAAACAGTATATTTGAAATACCCTCACATTATCCTCTATGAATATAATGACATATAAGCAATTGTATAAAGATTAAAACTATATTTATCATATAGTAGGATTCCGCAATATTGCTGATATACGATAAAAATTATAAGAATTCTTCCAACGATAAAGCTTTTAATAGTATCGTCTAGGAGTGTAACGATTGATCAATACATCGATAGATCGATTTATTTTTACTAAATTTCAAGTATATCGTCTGCGCTCGGCAAATTTGCCTTCAGAAGATAGGTATCGATCTAAGGCAAACAAAAAAGGCAAACATTGACTTTAAGAACGACAGACTTTATATGAAGTTAAACACTTTTAAAAATAAGGACATTGAACATTAAGTCTATTATTCCCGTCTGTGAGGTCATTAAAGCAAAAATGGTGTTTAGGACAAGAAATGCAAACACCACAAGACAATATTAATAACACAACTGCTCTCAGTTACAACACGATTGCAAAAGCCATAACAAATACAAACGACACAACACAATAAATTAAAGCAGCAACACAACTTACTGTAAAGCTACATAAGACAACCACTACACTGGAAGTGACAGTGGAAAAAAATAAATAAACAATGTTTCTTACCTGTACCATTATCACTGGAGGACGAGGAATGGCTAAACATTCTACACTACACATCGTAAGAGGATAGAATAAGCCATGCTAGCCGCTATGCTAGAGCTCTTGAATGTACACAGGGGTAAATGGGACAAATATTATACAAATATCGACAGTAACAATACCAAGTATACTGTAGTATCAGTATATGGTCAATGCAACAGTGATTAGATCAATATATATATATATTTTTTTGTCGATTTGGTTATTGTTTACAAATTCAGGAAATAAGTCCCTGTCCCTATGTATGGGCGGGGACAACAGACGTAACCAGGAAGTGTCCTGTAGGCTAGACCGTCCCAATTCAGATTGCTCCAGCCGCTACTGGAGGACTCTCGCCAGGACCCACACTTTGTCGACCGCATGGGCTGGGTCCTTGGAAAGATGCAGCCCCCACACTGAGATACAGCTAATGTGTGAGGCTCACATCTCAGTATTAAATTGTGTATTTATGACTGAAATAATGTGCCAAGATCATATTTAATATCGTGCAAGGAACTTGTTTACAACATACAATAAGTCTCTACTCTTCACCTGAGAGAGGTTAAAATGTTTTGGTGTTCTTGAATTAGCAACAAAGAGTGAGAAAATGTATGTGTGTGAACAATGGTGTCCATTAACTGAGGTAGTTAGTTATTACCCTTTTTTCCCAGAAAAGTGATGCGACTAATCACTGTCCCTGTTCAAGTGGACGACACACCCGATTAATTGAGACACTGTGTCTAATAGAGTAGGGGTCACTATTTGCGGAAATATGACGAGTTATCAAATAGGGCTTTTGAGTAAATACTGTCACTTCACTGGATTCTCAACATATCCACAGACGACAGTGGGCATCTAGCTGAAATACTTACGCTGAAATGCTCTAAAGTGAGTGCAAAGAGTGTCTTGTAACTTGTCACTGAACAAAAAAGGTTTATATTTCTCCCAAATACACATTAAATTAAATAACAATTGCGGTTTTGGCTGAATAAGACGATGGATGTTCATGGTTGCTACCCAGACCTGTCTCGTACACATGTGCACGGCCCAAAGTGTGTGCAAATACACAAAAGCAAAAAACAACAACATTGTCCAACAATTTGCAGTCCTACTGTTGTTGCAATAGGCTATGCATTCAGTGTTTCCCATAAACTGCCAAGATACCTGTGGCGGCGGGGGCGTGGCTATGGGCGTGGTTATCGTGACATCATCAAGTAATTTGCATAATTTACTACAATGATTTGATTTTCTCTAAAAAGGCTCAAAAAATGTATACTTACTAATTAATAATAACAGTTTTGTTTTAAACGTCCATCCATCCATCCATTTTACAATATAATTACAACACTTTATATACATATTTATATACAAATTTGAACAATAAGTTATTCACTGAAATATATTTATTAATTGTGGTTCTTACAAAAAATATATCTTATAAAATATAAAAGCTAAAATGTCTCAAAGCTCTGCCCCTTTAATTAGTGCATACTAAATAATTTAACTTTAGCCTACTACTACAACCATATTATTTACCAGCAACATAAAGTGAAACAAAGGCAGAGGTGTCCTGCCACAGTCAGTAACAAACAGTGTTGGGTTAGGTACTGAAAACCAGTAACTAGTTATAGTCACTAGTTACTTCAATTTAAAAGTAACTCAGTTACTAACTCAGTTTCTTACACCAAAAAGTAATGCGTTACTTTGAAAAGTAACTATTTAGTTACTTATTTTTTTCTTCTTTTTTTTTAAAGCTCCCATTAATGCCCTTTAGCCTTCATTTCAGTACTGTTATTGCACTGCAGAATAATACAATGTGTTGATCAACTTGACATGCATTTGCATCACTGAACTCTGCTAAGCAATGTGGTCTACATACAACACACAAAGACAAATATATGTTACAAAGGTCAATTTGTTTCTGGCCAGAACAAATTGACAAAACTATTTTAAATAGCTGCAACATAACATACATAAGTAACAAACAGCATAATAACAACATAGCTGTAAACCAAATAAGTACTTTAACTTTATTTTTACATACACAAAGCCTAACCAGGCATTTTTTCCTCAAAGAATTCTGACACAAAATCAGGTCTGAAGCTCAGAACACTCTACACATTTCCCCAGTTTTAGTTTAGAGATAAGGAAAGATTGGCCTGGCCCACTAGGATCCCTCTTTATGTTTGTGAACTTTATAGTCTATACATTTAGAGTGATGTGATAGTCAAACACTCTAGAAGTCTAGGATGAAAGAGTATATAAGAGAATTGACAGCAACGTTCCCTCTAAGGTGCGCGCCTGTGCAATTGCGCACTGCTCAATCGTCCTCTGCGCACGGCAAATCTATGCCACGCACAAAATCAAATAAAAAAATAAGCGCATAACAATTTTCAACACGACACGGACACGACAGAGAAAACAGTTTTCGTCATCATTGTTCAAATATTGTAACGTCTGTCGAGATGCTTTGAGGACATGAATTCCATCCGTCACTTTACTGAGCAAAACTCTTTATTGTCGGCCATAAACACATCACCAAAACATTAGTAAAAAAAATGATATCTAGCAAAAGTGGTCATTTTCTGCAGTACAAACCAGACCAAAAGCAACTTTGTTAGATCAACAGCAGCCGCTCGCTCTTTCTCACTTGCGCCAACACATGCACATATGGCACTTAGCCAGTGATGCGTTTACAGCCACACAAAAAGTCGGACAACTCCAACACCACACATAAAGTGTCATTCCAGGTCGTTACACTATGATTTACCAATCAAATGTGTGCTTATTCTAGTGTCATTTATTAGGAATCTTAATTTATAAATATTAATCATGAAATGCTATTAGTATATTAAATAAATACTCATAAAAATATATTTTTTACAAACAGGAAGTTGCAGGAATGTACACATGATCCCCTGCTTACATCTCATTGTGCAACATGTGAATGTTTTAATGGGAACTAAATGCAATGTCTGAAAGGGGTACAAATTATTTCCAAAGCAGGACCTCCACCCAGACAAACAATACAAGTACACAGTTCATGAAAAACAATATTTGTTGTTATTGTCATTGTAAGTGGGCATAAACACTTATGTTAGAAAAGGAAATGACTGCTGTCATTTGATTATAATAATAAGAGAATGTTGTCTGTCTATCTGTGTTGGCCCTGCGATGAGGTGGGGACTTGTCCAGGGTGTACACCGCCTTCCGCCCGAATGCAGCTGAGATAGGCTCCAGCGACCCCGAAAGGGACAAGCGGTATAAAATGGATGGATGGCTGGAGATGTAAGTTGTTATTTAGTCAGGTTTGGGACAGGTGTGCTGCTGGTGTAGCCACAGTGTGCACGTCTGATGTTGCTCACATGGCCTCCACTCAATGCTCAGGGAGTTTTTGCGTTTGCTCACACACATGAACAATTAGAGGGAACATTGATTGACAGAGTGTGTACCTTCAGTGCTGAATGATGAACAGAGGCAGAGTTAATCCTTAAGTGGTGGAGGGAAAGTGGCATCGGAGTCTCTGTCTCTCTTTACTAGCTGCGTCGAAGCATGTTGCTTATGTAGCTTGTTGCAGCACTCAGCAGATTTGAATTGCTGTTTTGGGCAGTAGATGGGATCTTTGATCCAAAGCACAATTTACATTTAACTAAAATGTTATTTTCTTTGTGCTCGACAAAAGAATAGTAGTGAAAATATCTCCAACAAACTCGACTGCAGCTCCGCCATGATCAGACACGCCCCCCTCCTCTCTCTCCCCCCACACTCAGACACACACACAGAGCGCACATCTCTCTTCTCCGGTTTGTGACACAAGAAGAATCAGAACTACGACACTAACACACTTTATACTACATTAAAAGTAATGTAAAATAACGCAGTAACGCATCATGTAGTAACGGTAACTGAGTTACTGAAAAATAAAAAATAACGCGTTAGATTACTAGTTACCGCCGAAACTAACGGCGTTACAGTAACGCGTTACTTAGTAACGCGTTAGTCCCAACACTGGTAACAAATAAACAGAAAACAGTAGTGGTGGTAGATAGACACAGAGCTTAATCAAACATCTGATCCACTGAACAAAGAGCTCCAAAAATCTTGAACTTTAGACTGCCATCAGTTTTACTCCCTACACTTAACCATGTGTTTCCTACTGCCTGCAGACTTTGCACCCTTTGTTATATACACATGTTGTGTTTCTAATATAAATATATTTAATAAAGTCAAATACAAATAAGGCAACAAGAGAAGTATCCTACACTTCTCTTTTGTAAAGTAAATCTGAACAGCCGATATGGGCATCTACATCAACTATATGATTTGCCTGAGAAGCTGGAGAGGACAAAAAAAAAAAAAATTGTTTTAATTTTTTTTAATTATTTTTTTATTTTTTTAATTTGTGGCGGACGTAATTATTTCGTGGCGGGCCGCCACAAATAAATGAATGTGTGGGAAACCCTGTGATAGCTAACATTAACAGCTAAACTTTGCCAAATTCCTATCATGAGCTGACAACAAACATAACTAATGTGCGTGGGTGTGTTTACCTAGCCCTAAACACAAGGCCACCAATGTGATTAAGCTATCATTTGTTTAATTACTTACAGTATTTCATTCAAATGTATTATAAAAAGGTTGCACACACGTGTCTTCATGAGGCAGTGTGTAGTAAAAGGGAAGCCTTTCAAGCGTTAACCATCCCGCAATTCTAATAAACAATAATTCAGATTGCAAAAGCAGAAAATGGCTGACTTATCCACCTGTCTCGTAGCACGCTAATACAAGCCAGCTAAGGATTGCTCCAGTACACAGGGCCAAGGTCAGAGTTGCTGTTAAGAGTTTGTGCTGACCAAAAGCATTTACATGTAATTGTCTTGGACACCTCAAAGAAAGCCCAACATGTATTTGATCAGTTACATGTATGACAACAGAACAACTCTAGTAATAAAAGGCATATCCCAGAGAAGCATTTGCTTTTTTTTTTCTAGAATCCATTAGACTCTCTCAATGCATGCATTAATGTGTTGTTGGTATCTCATAACATAAAAAGGCTTTGAAAAGAGATCTTGAGAGGTGTAGTCAAAGACCATGTCCTCTTGTGTGCTGCTCAGCCCTCTATCCTGGCTGGATCGCTGTCCTCATTACTGTCAGTCAGCATCAGGTTTAGCAGTGCCAGGCTCCTGCACAGCCCCGTGTCCTCTCTGCCCTGCTAGCACTTGCCTGCCTGACTGCTGCCATTGGTAAGCATTGTAAGAACCCCCTCAATCCCCTGGAAAACCTAATTACTCTCTACCAGCAACCAAGGAGACCAGAGCAAAAAGGAGGTAGCGGAAAGAGGAATCACACAAATGTGCACTCCACTTTCAAGAGACCTAGCAATTATTCACACAAGAAACAGTAACTGGTGTTTGCATTCATACATGGTTTATCCCTCTGTGGAAGCATAAACGCTGGCAAAGAAATAACACAAAACATTTTTGAAAACACAAAAAAAGAACATGTATGAATCAAGTGCTTTGACTAACCGTTAACTGGGTCACTCTGTTGGTGATTGTGTTTGACCACCAAACAAACAGTCATTCATTGGTCTGCGCTTTGGCCCCTTTTTCATCTGGAGCAGTTCCACTGTGGCAACTGAAAGCTAAAGAGCTGACAGGTCAGGGAGTTAAACCCATCACTTCCATACAGTGGCCAAAACCACAAGGCGGAAAACTCTCCAAAACAGTCAAATAGCATACACAACGACATCAAGTAACTCTTGCACAAGTTTTTTCTCTCAAGTGAAGACATGTTTTTTTTATTTGTTTACTCTGGACAATGTTGCACTGTACTCCAATGTCTCCACTTTCCTGCAGAAGTAAATTTACCTTATGTCCTTAGTCTCCCCTTGAATAAAATGTGTCTTTAGAAGTAAATACCCTTTTTTTACTCCAGCGTTCATTAGCATGTCTCGCTCCAACTGATACTTGAAAATATGGTGTAGTTGTTGCAGTTTCCTAGAGTACTATTTCAAATGTGCCGTATGTTAACTTGCTCAAAATTACACTTTTTTAAACCAAAATTACAAAATAATACCAATAATGGCTAGACAGGTTTAATGGAACAAATTGAACAAATACATGTTTATACAGTGGTATCTCAACATACAAGCTCAATTGCTTCTATGACCAGGCTGGAAACTCAAAATATTTGTATCTACAACCAACCTCGCCCATTGAAATGTGCTTGCCACAAACAAAACAACCCCATTAACCTCACATAGTAATGGTGTCTGCAAAAACATACTATTTCACTGTATGTATTTTAGCAAAGTACAACATACTAGGGTTGCACAAATAATTACATTATAATCACAATCAAGATTTTGGCAGTTAAATGAGGGTGATCGCTGCATATTAAATCAAGCACACTCACAACAATTTAGTCAGTCAACAACCAGGGGCCGACCGAAAGATAGTAGATTCATCTGAGAGTAAGTGAGAACAGAGGGTGACAGAAGATCAACTGGTCGCCTGTTGCTCCTGAAAATATTAATACAAATAAATGCACAATTACATCGATGCCCCGTAAATGACCTCGACATTCTCGAGACACCCACCCTCTCGTTCCAAAAAACCCAGAAATGCTTCCGCGTCGAATAGCCAAAACACGCCACATTGTGTTGCACGGCAAAACTGTGTAGGTGTGTACATCCAAACAAATCATCGAGTTGCACCGACAAGTTAAGCATCAACAACACATACTTTCTTCCCTCAAATGCCATCGTTTGCCCGCGACGTGAAGCTAACAATCCAAATAGAGCTCACAGAGCAGGCCGCCTGCCTCGCACGCAAAGCCCCGACGACCGGCTACAAGAAGCCAGGTGCCCAAAATACAGACTACTCTAACATCAACCGTACACCAACGGACCCTATATCCAGCCATCTCTCAAACACACACCAAAATAACGAAAGTAATAATATTTTATTTGGCCAAAGACATATTTCATATACTGTGGGCAGTAGTGTTCCTTGTAGTTTGTACCTTCTGTGCCTAATGTGATTTTTTTCACCTGTTTGCACTTTATGATCACACTCTGCAAAGGCATATTTATTTTTCGTTAGGCCTTTGTCTTTTGTAAATTGTATTTTATTACTGATGAGGGTTTTTTTTAAGTTAAATTTTGAAAAGAAAGTATACTGTTTGTAAAAAAATAGTAAGTGCAATAAAAATAGGTTTTCCATAACAGTAAATAATCGTGATTAATAATCATGAATTCAATATTGATAAAAAATCATTCTGATTATTATTTTGGCCATAATCGTGCAGCCATACAACATACAAAAACATATGTTTTCCTCCTCATGGCTTTGTTCTCATGATATGATATTTTTCTAATACAATTATGACTTATTTCGTTCTACTTCTCTCTGATGTTGCAGCAAAGGAGTAAGCATTCTGTTTTGCCTCAAATGCTTTGAGACGTGATTAATCAACAATTAAACCCACATAATTTTAATCAAGAAAACTGCTCATTATGACCATGTCCTAGTTAGTACATTTTATTGAATTACTGTAAATATGTTTTTTTTGTGTGCAGAAGATTGGATATAAAAAGGCAACAAGTTGTATTTTCCCTTTATGTCAAGTCATATCGCATGTAAAAAAGTAAAGTCACCTCAGTCAAGCCAATATATTTTTGCTCCTGAAATGTCTTCTTCTTCACTGTCATATGTAAAAGGTCTACAATGCTCTAATAATGTTCTGATTCAACTTACCCTGGCCATTTGTCTGTTTCAAGGCTAGCGGTTCAACAATATGTACGGGCTACATCAGAGTGGTATTGAAGCCACACCTTTGACCTAATAACTGGTTTTCCATGAAAGTCTCACTCATACTTGCATCCTTCGTCTCACAGAGTTTATGGACAATAGGTGTGCATCTGTTTGTGAGCGGGGCATGACAATGAATATTTTCTATGAACCAGCTTGTGTCTGGCATGTCTTTCCTTGCTATGGACTGCCTCTTGGTTACAATGGAGTATGTAAAACCCATTTCAAATCCCATTTATCCTGAGGAATAAAACCAATGTCTTTCCTTTGGGACATCTTGGTTATTTGCAGCTACAGCAAAAGTGCTGTGCCATATACGCTGAAATGCCATGTCAAGTTTGTAAAAAAAAAATTTGCCGTGAGAGAATATGCACTGCAAGATTGCCCTGAAATATGAAGGCTCCAATAAGAAAATATCCCTCTTCATTGGACAAATATCTGGGTGGGCTCATTGTCAAGCTGAACAAAAGATATTGATATAGCACTCTGGTCCTTGTTGAGGACTTTTATCCTTGATTATTTTTCAGACTCGTGCAGCTGTGGAGAGTTGGAACAGCAAACTGGTGCTTTTAATAAACCCCAAAACACATTTAAAGGGTCTGGCAGTCACAGAAGTTTAATTTACCCAGCAGTGAGCTATGTCATTCAAAACGAGGATCATTTTGAGATGGGGAATATCATATTGTTAAAGCTAGAACAAATAACTGAGCAAAGTGTAAGATGGGGTTTATAAGATTGTGTAATACTAAAATAAGTTCCAAAGTCTGCCATAGTGAGGCATTGAGAGATTAAGACAGACAGGAATATTATACTGCAGAATATACAATAAATGTGAAGCAGAAACCCATGGGATACATTTCTTCCTCACAGCATCATTATTACAATGTATTAAAATGTAATATGTGCATCCTTTGAGCCACAATACACTGGAGAGGCTTTTCTGCATGTTAGATCATAAAGCAAACAGTCCCAGAAAATGACGTGCAAACCACAGGCAAGTGGATTGACTGAGGAGACCAGTCAATTTGCCCGTCATAGAAAATGTGTGCAAGATAGAGAGGAAATGAAATAGGCAAATGGATAAAAAAGGAGCTGTGTGTGAAATGAAAAAGGAGAACTAAGACATAGCTGCCAGCAATAGAGCAGCCTTGACAGCCTGCCGTTAAAAAGGAAGCCGCAGTCACAGGTGTCAGCCTGGAGTGAAATATAGGACAGTGCTTTGACATTATATCCTTGAATTACCTCAATCAATGTACAAGCATGCTTAGTCTTTCTCTTAGCTGACGTTAAAAACATGCAGCTAAAGTTCCAGGAGAAAAACGGCCTCATACACAAAGAACAATACATGTATGTGAGTGTTGTCACAGCTGTCTCTGTTCAGGTCAAATTCATTTGTGCACAGTCTCCTTTCTGCATGCCAAAATCTCCCAGAAACACAGCAACAACCAGAACAGGAGAGCCTTCCAGGCAAATCCCTTAGTGAGGTGCGAGGGAAAAGGTTACGCCCCTTGCTCTCTAAAAAAGATGCTGCTTCGTCCTTTAATTTCCATAACAAGCCATCACAACCCATCTCCCACTGAAGCGGCCGCAGTCCCACTGGCAATTAAAATCATGCTGTGATCTGCCATGATTGTGTAGCGCTGTACTGTGGGAAACAAAAGAGGCGACAGCAGCAGTAATGACACCTACCGTCGAACGGTAAATCTCCAGCAATGTTTGCAGAAGACGTTGCTTTGATTTCTACAGGAAAAACAGAGCGGGCCTTGTCACAAATGTCCCGATGATACTTGCGAGGAAATATCAAGCAAGGCAAAGCGGAAAGAAAAAGCCTCTGAATTTAAATGTTTCAACGGGAAACTGGGGGGGTACTTTTGCATTAAACTTTTTGGCTCTAAAACTGCCAAAAAGACATATTTTTGGACATGGCTTTATCTTAACCATAATTGTTGATTTTTTTTTCCAGAACCCCAAAATGCACTATCGTATACTAAGAAGGAAAGCAAGATTGCACATAAACATACTAACCTATTTCCACAAAACATTGAAGGGTATATGCTATAGATCAGGGGTGCCTAAAGTGGGGCCTGAGGGCCAAATTCGGCCCGTTGAGTCGTTTGATTTGGCCCGCCAAACAGTGGCTTTGCAAATTTAAGACATATTCATACTGACCTTTTAAGCTTACTTGGCAGTAGGGGTGTCCCGATCCGATATTGATTTAACATATTGGTCCAATTTTAGCATAAAAAAACAAGCATCAAATCGACTTGCATCTAAACTTTCCAATATTAGTTTTACCACACGCAGCATGTTTACTTGTGCAAAGCGGGACAGCCAGTTAACATTTAAATGTCCTCCAATAGGTTGTATTCCGTCACGTGACCAGAGTGCGAACTATCTGAGTACGCTAGTGCCCTAGATCAGTGTTTTTCAACCTTTTCTGAGCCGAGGCACATTTTTTCCCCATTGAAAAAATTCTGAGGCACGCCACCAGCAGAAAACATTAAAGAATTAAAATAAGCAGCCAATATTGACAATAAAAAGTCGTTCTCGCAATTGTTTGATATGAATTCAAACCATAACCAAGCATGCATCACTATAGCTCTTGTCTCAAAGTAGGTGTACTCTCACGACCTGTCACATCACGCCGTGACTTATCCTGAGTTTTTTGGTGTTTTCCTGTGTGTAGTGTTTGAGTTCTTGTCTTACGCTCCTATTTTGTTGTTGATTGTACTTTGTGGACGCCGTCTGCTCCACACGCTGTAAGTCTTTACTGTCCTCCAGCATTCTGTTTTTGTTTACTTTGCAGCCAGTTCAGTTTTAGTTTTGCATAGCCTTCCCTAAGCTTCAATGCCTTTTCTTAGCGGCACTCGCCTTTAAGCATTAGACACCTTTTTACCTGCAAACCATTGTCGTCGTTCCCGACATCTACAAAGCAATTAGCTACCTGCTGCCTCCTACTAGTATGGAAGAGTATTACACGGTTACTCTGCCGAGCTCTAGACAGTAATCAACAACGGCACATTTACGGATTATAACTACTGGTTTGCAAAAAATATTTTTAACCCAATAAGGTGAAATTACAAAATCTCCCACGGCACACCAGACAACATCTCACGGCACACTAGTGTGCCGCGGCACAGTGGTTGAAAAACACTGCCCTAGATCTTACCATGAAAAGCAGTTACAAACAAAAAATGCAAACTATGCAATGGAACCCATCCCAATACGTTAGCAAAAAAAAAAACAGATTTGTCGAGTGGTATCAAGGGTTATCTGTCGTTTGTCTGTGTTCCCAGACATGTCGAACTACCTGGTGCGCCAGACGCCATTCTATACGACAAAACAGATGAAAACTTGGAAAAGCATTGAGGTCTACAACTTCTTTGTGTGCGGCTGCGTCAAGGAAATTGGTATCAAGATTCTCCCAGATCAATATGCATCGTTTTTGCTTGTGTACATTTGTATTTCATGATTTAACTCCGCGTCTCCAGCCATGTTTGTTGACTTTTTGTTGCACACGCCGTTTACGAGTAGGAGTGTTTTACCCGTCTTCATCAAAGTATAACTATAGATCTCAACATTAAGTATGTGTTGAAAGCTTCATTTAGGATTGCTGGCTTTGGTAACTCTTTTAGGTTTTGCTTACTTTTGCTTTCTTTTATTGAGAATCGCCGAGAGGGTGGTTTACAAAACACTCGTAGCAAAATAGGTTTTAAGAAGTCCGGAAAAAAAAAATACAAATAGTATCAAAATAATGCTTAAATGGGAAATACTAAACGTTAAAAGTACATCAAACAAACCTTTAACGAAGTGATCACTGCAAGCTTGTGTGTTCTTCGACTCAATCTACTCACGTAGACTGGAGTGTGTTCCCCTTTTCTTGTCGTTTTTTGGAACATTTTGCACTCTTTCGTCGTTCTTGGCTCTCGAGGGTCTCTAAAGAAACTTTCATAATTTTCGCAATTTGAACAATTCCAACACCCTAGAGTAAAACAAAGCAAACAGAGGGCATATTTCTTCGTAAAAGGCAAAATGCCACCCAGGATGCTATGGCCTAAGATGCTCGCTGGCCCGCCACTTCGAGTCTTATATATTTAATGAGCTGGACATGACATCAAATGAATACAACCTATAAGCTCACAAGGTTGTTTTTTCTTCTTTTTCAGTCAAGTCATTTACAAAAGGTAAACTTTAGGCTACTAACAGCTACTCAACAGCTAAACACACAATAGCACACCAGCTAACCTGGTGTGCTATTGTGTGTTGGCACTTGGGGCGGTATAGCTCGGTTGGTAGAGTGGCCGTGCCAGCAACTTGAGGGTTCCAGGTTCGATCCCCGCTTCCGCCATCCTAGTCACTGCCGTTGTGTCCTTGGGCAAGACACTTTACCCACCTGCTCCCAGTGCCACCTACACTGGTTTAAATGTAACGTAGCTATTGGGTTTCACTATGTAAAAGCGCTTTGAGTCACTAGAGAAAAGCGCTATATAAATATAATTCACTTCACTTCACACTAAACATACATATAATGTGTTGTTAATTGAGCAACATTGCAGTCCAAAACAGAACATTTGTCAATATAAACAAACATCAATTGAATATAGTTCAATGTTACTAAAACATACAGTTTCCTAAGCAAATGTGAAATAGAAAGTATCCAGTAACAAGCGTGCCCGCATCATTCAACTTACTGTGTCATGACCTTAACTTAATTAAGAAAAAGGGACAAGCGGTAGAAAATGGATGGACAATTATTTAATTAAAAACAATTACCACTCCACTTCAATTTAACGACAGATTAGGTCCATTCCAGACGGTTAATAGTAAATCATTTAAAGTTTTTTATACCTACCAACATTCTTTGTTTGACTAATTTCACTTGATCAAACCTTTTTTAATATTCCCCTCCACAAAATAATAAAAGTATGTATGACTCCTGCTGATAATGTATTCGAATCAATATCAGTATCATATCGGAAGTGAAAAAGTTTGGGTCACGCTAACCATCATTGATGGCATGTTCGCATGGCTTACTAGTTGGCTAACTAATTGCCATCTATCATTGTTAGTGATACTAAATATAGAAACCTTTTGGCAATTTGTGTTTCACGCTTAAAATTGTTGTGTTTGGTGCGCGGACCATTGGCACATTTTTACTTTGGCCTTTGGAGGCAAAAAGTGTGGGCACCCCTGCTATAGATGAAGAGGAGTATGTTTTTGTTTTGTTTTATTATTAGTTTATTTTTCCAGAAAAATAACAGTCATGAATTTTAATGCAAGAGCTTCTGTAGGAAGATGCATAACTGAACCACTGTATTGTGTGATCAAAATTAAGATAGGTAGAATTCAGTGTTCTACCGAGTGCTGTTGTAGATGTATTTAACCAATAAAAATATATAATTAATTGGGACAAGTCTAATCATCCTTTCCATATTGGAATAAATGCATTTGTGTTTGGGCTTAAATGGGGTTCTATTATGCAAAAACAACTTGTGTTACCTGTTGGCACTTGTTTTTGTGAATTTGGGATACCCTTAAGTCCTGAAAATTTGAATCCAAACTTGGCGGCTGGTATTAATGAAACACTTTTGCCTCTTTCTAAATGAGCCGTTAGGAATTTGAGACCACTGTTACGTCAGCGTATCTCCATACATAGAAGTTACGTGAAGAGCTTTGCAGGAGTCCGACATTTTTATTTAGTTGTAGTCCCATGTTGTAGTCAATAAGTTCCTCATTTACACAAATGACATTTATTGTAAAAAGTAGTGTAAAGTTCTAACTTTCGCCTGGAAGAAGGCTTTGCCACGTAAATAAGTCTGCCCACAAAACGACGCATTGTGAAGAGACAGCTGTTTGAAGATAGTCTGTAAAACAAAATCTATGCAAAATTTGTACCAAAGCAACATTACATGTAGAATTACATGTAGAACACAAGGACGTGTTTAAATATAAAAAAACTGAATCATAATATGACCCCTTTAAAGACGGATAAATCTAGGGACAAGCGGTAGAAAATGGATGGATGAATGGAAATCTTTAAATTGTGGCTTTTACAGGCAGCAAACAGTATAAGAAAGAGGAAGAAACTAGCTGCCCACTCTGCTGGGAAACATTTAAAAAATGCAGTGCACCCTGCAGAGCATCAGGGAACTCACAGAATCATGTGACTGTGACAACCATCATAATGATGAGATGAGATGCACCAGGCTTCAGCTTAACAGGTGATTAATTAATCCATCGTAGTGTACATTTGGCTCACATTCATTACTCAGGGGTGCGAGAGGGACGTGGCTTTATCAGAAAACAAGAAAACCCTCAAGTTGTTGTCACCAACTACTTGCCGCATCGAGAAACCAATTTCCTGAACATGTCAAACAATTAGCCGGTACAACACAAATGAAATAATATACAATGAAGATTTAATGTTGTAATAGCTGTAATCCTAACCATATTCCTAAAAACGCCAGTACTATTTGTGCCTACCACAAGGATAATTTACATTATTAATGCACGTAAAAAGGATGATAGTGCTGACTCTTAAAGTAAAAAAATAAAGCACTTCAGGTTATTTCCATCTGCAATAAAAATAAAGCCTCGCTTAAACCCAGTCAAGTTGCACTTTACAAATAAACATTATATCACATCACTTAATAATCCCTTCATACACATCTGTCAATCAATCTCAAAAGCAACGTCATCCTTGAATATCTGCATTGATACCATTGACCTGCCCCGCACGCACATCTGCTATTTCCTTATTCAAGATAAACTTGAGTCCTGTGACAGGTTTCTTTGTAATGTGGACGACGGGCTGCATTTCTTTAGCACTTTACTATGATTGATTGATTGATTGAAACTTTTATTAGTAGATTGCACAGTACAGTACATATTCCGTACAATTGACCACTAAATGGTAACACCCGAATAAGTTTTTCAACTTGTTTAAGTTGGGGTCCACGTAAATCAATTCATGGTAAATGATGTGGTGATGTGCAGAATACTGGCTTGTCTCCCTCTGTTTTTGACCATTACCAATATTCAGATGCGTTGATGCTCACAAATAAGCGAGATTAGTGTAATCAAACATATACATTAGTTGCCAATGAAGATGTGACGCAAAAGCTTGTGTACGTGCTTGGTGACTTATTTGTCACTTAAGACTATATTCTTAACCCTTTGATTCAGGTATGACAATGCCCATAAAACCTTTCCTTCATTTTAAGTTAGGTAGTTGCATGGTTGTCCAGTATCTCAATCTTTTAATAATTGCTGTCTAAATGCTCGTTGGAGTGGAAGCGTACATATTTTTTGCCACAGGGAGTAACACAGTCTGATACAAGTTGTTTTCCCTTTTTCGTGTGATCCTGTTATCCCGGTGCAAACACCTTCACTTGTTTACAGCCAAATGTCCTCTGTGTTCACCTTCACTTCCTGTCTGTTTCCAGCATTAGTCTACGTGCCGTACATAATGCAGAGTTTTACCGTACTGGAGCATTCGGCAGTTAAGAGGTCATTGTCAGGGTTACTGATGAGGTCATTGTTAGCCCTGAGAACATTAGAGCTGATTGGTGCCGTCACAATTTTGATTCCAAAGCCCGTGTCTCGTTCATGCACCTGCCAAGCTGAGCTCTTTTAAACTCGAACGGGGTCAACTCGGAAGCTGCATGTGAGCAGCCAAGCAGGCAAGCAGGGAGTGGGGAGATGTTGGGCGATTGAAGGAAAATGCGAATCAGACAGCAATTCCTACATTGGAAGCTAGAATGTATTTGAAAACAGGAAATACCACACAAATACACAATGTTAATCTGTCTTAAGAAATGCATTATATTTCTGTGCCACATCTAAAGGGATGTTAATGAGTCTGGCTTAGTGGAGAACAAGTGACAAACTTACCACTGATCTCCCATTAAATCATCATGTTCTCTGGCTTTGCGAGTCAACGCTGATGACTACACATGAAACTCTTTCATAAAGCGACTTTCTAATGCACAGGGAAGAAGAAAATGTCTTTTGAGTTTTTCTAACTGTTTTTTTTTACGAGTCAAAAGCCCTGCTTGTAAAGCAGAAAAGTGCTGCACTACAATCTAGTGTGCTACAGCCTTCACGTTAAATGCTTAGGGGGGTGGTGTGAGAGGGCATGTCAACAAAGCCCTTGACTGTGCTGCGGCACCATCTGCACACGTTGCATATTTAATTGTCAATAGAGCTGCTCAAGACCAGCAAGCAAGCAAAGAAAACGCCTATGCAAAAGATATTGTGCATCATGAAAAACAGCCCCAGCATGATTGGAGTTTTGTTTCCATGCTAATTGTGACAACGTCTACATGCAGGCTCCCAATTAAAGATATTCCTAAACCATTTATGTCAATATGTCCCTTTTGACTCTGAATATTAAAGAAAAAACACTTCCAGAAAATGTAATCCATCGATTTCTTGCAGCACAAAGCCATTCCTTATAAAAACAAGTTTTACATGGATATGCTCCCCTAAAGCTGAAGACAAAAGACAGGACATTGTCATTGACATTGATTTCTAATTTTCTTCCACACCAAAGTCAAATGATAACTGCACGAATTTGTCTTCTAATGCAAATAAATCAATTTGCAACAACAGTTTCATGACTAAGCACTAGAATGAGGGGTAGCATGAAAACAGGAAGGATAGAAAAGAAATATGTTTAAATGTGCAGAGAAGAAACAAGGTGAGAACAATGTAGCCAGACAAGGTATTTCTCTAAAGCAAACAGACAACCCCTGCCCCTTTGAATCTGCGGTGTGGCCACAGAAAATTAGGTATGGTGGTGACATGAGACATAATCATTTTCTCCAAGCAGGCCTGGTGACCAATTTATTCTTACCTTAGGCTGGGCGCGACGTGGAAAGGCAACCTTAGGATCAATCTAAAGAAGAGGAGAAAAAAAGGCGATTTTGAGATATTTTCAAAACATTAAAATTAATATTTCTTCACTCTAATCCTACAAAAATCCCCACAGTGCAATCAGTCACATGGGCGTCCTCTGTCACCAAAGAATAAATATTGGCATTTTACAGCAACAAATTAATTATTCAGCAGATTCAAATGTGACTTTTTATTAACACTGATAACTTACCAAAACCTTTTACGGTTTACAAATGCTGCATAATCAGGTGGTTGTAAAACATGCAATCTTCTCTTAAGATGATGATGTGTTTTCCTAAACTAAAGCTGTATTCAAAAACAGTCAGTGCAATCTCAGAAAAAGAAAACATTTTTTTTACAGACACCGCAGCATGACTATTGAATCTGAAATCATTCCTTCTGTCGTCCAAAGTATGCTTATTTAAATTAAACAAGGGTCGGATAATTAATCAAATACTGAGATAAGTTTGTTTATTTTATATTTGTAGAAGAATGATGCTTGATGATTGCTGAACACTACAACCATAAGTCATGTGTCTATCCTCCATCTGACTCAATGTTATTTGATCAGTCAAAGACTTGGTTCATGATCCATATCAGTGGTTCTCAAATGGGGGTACACGTACCCCTGGGGGTACTTGAAGGTACACTACCGTTCAAAAGTTTGGGGTCACCCAAACAATTTTGTGGAATAGCCTTCATTTCTAAGAACAAGAATAGACTGTCGAGTTTCAGATGAAAGTTATCTTTTTCTGGCCATTTTGAGCGTTTAATTGACCCCACAAATGTGATGCTCCAGAAACTCAATCTGCTCAAAGGAAGGTCAGTTTTGTAGCTTCTGTAACAAGCTAAACTGTTTACAGATGTGAGCAAACACATTGTACCATTAGAACACTGGAGTGATAGTTGCTGGAAATGGGCCTCTATACACCTATGTAGATATTGCACCAAAAACCAGACATTTGCAGCTAGAATAGTCATTTACCACATTAGCGATGTATAGAGTGTACTTCTTTAAAGTTAAGACTAGTTTAAAGTTATCTTCATTGAAAAATAAGGACATTTTAATGTGACCCCAAACTTTTGAACGGTAGAGTATGCCAAGGGGTACGTGAGATTTTTTTTAAATGTCTGTCAAAAAGAACTGTGAAAAGAAATGCAACAATGCAATATTCGGTGTTGACAGCTAGATTTTTTGTGGACATGTTCCATAAATATTGATGTTAAAGATTTCTTTTTTGTGAAGAAATGTTTCGAATTAAGTTCATGAATCCAGATGGATCTCTATTACAATCCCCAAAGAGGGCACTTTAAGTTGATGATTACTTCTACATGTAGAATCTTTATTTATAATTGAATCACTTGTTTATTTTTTAACAAGGTTTTAGTTATTTTTATATCTTTTTTTCCAAATAGTTCAAGAAAGACCACAACAAATGAGCAATATTTTGCACTGTTATACAATTTAATAAATCAGAAAATGATGACATAGTGCTGTATTTTGCTTCTTTATCTCTTTTTTTCAACCAAAAATGCTTTGCTCTGATTAGGGGGTACTTGAATTAAAAAAATGTTCACAGGGGGTACATCACTGAAAAAAGGTTGAGAACCACTGATCCATATGACCAGGTCATTTGTAAAACATTGTTTATTACACTACGCACTGACTCATCCATGTTAGAACATAAACCCTAATGAGAAATAAGCAATCATGTCAATTGACTTTTGGGTGATGAGATACATTTCTACTTACTGAATCCCTGATGTGATAACCTCGCTCATTGCATTTTAAGTTTCAGGAATGAGTCTGTGTTATGACTAGGCAGTGAGCACAAAACAAACCCACATGTTATGCTAAACTTTACATCTTGAGTGCTGTATTTTATTCAGACGATTTGCTGGCCATGTTCCGTCTCCTCATTACGTTCCATGGCAAAGCTCTATGACACATTCAAGATCCATTCATTTGACTGGGCAACAAACCATCAGAAACAGCATATTCATTACTGCTGATCAGTGTCGAACAATGTCCAGGCCACAATTAATGCCGCCTTTGCCAGCAGATATAAAAATTAAATGTTGAAATACTGTACTGTACAAATAAATAAATGATGACTTTGGCATTGGGACAAGCCACACCAGCCACCATTTGACTAGCCATAGTCATTATGGTGGAGACTCGCTGTTCCTCTGACCAGGATTAAACTGATTGAATATGACAGGGAGAAAATGAACATCCTAGGCTGGTGACGCCTCCAAATAATAAGCAGGATGGATCAGATGAGCGCGTTCCTCCGTCTCATGCTTGTTATGTTATTAGGTTAATTTCCCCCATTAATTTCCCTGGTATGAAGGTATGTCATATTTGGAGGAGTGGGGGGTGTCTTATCAACCTTGTACTTGCAATTAACCACACAATGTCATCATAAATGCATACTGAAGAATGTAAGGATCTTTCCCATTTATATGTATATGATCTTTACTTTTCCATTTTCATTGTCATGTTTATGTTTGTACTGCATATTATATGGAACTATTTGCAATTACGGGAGTCAATTCTGGGCGTTCATAAAAGTTATTCCTTTGTCGCAGATGGATGCTATTTACAAAACGCATACCTTGCTGGGGAAAAGAGTAGAAATGAAGTGAAGGAGAAAAACATCTGCACAGCTCAATTAAGCCAATGAGGCTGACTACGTTTTAATGTGTTTGAAGGGAAACCATGATGCGCTTTGTCATCGCCATCATTTCTGCCCGTCTCAGTTATTACGGTTATCTGTGTAAATCAGGTCAAAATGAGAAATGAATTCAATAACACCAGAGTATGGCAACCTTGCTTGTAATGAATTTCATTTAAAGATTTGTTTTAGTACTTAGCCTCTGGCTTAACCAATTGAAACTCAATTACTTTGCGCACCTTGTTTGAGCAAAGACAACACCTCATGCTTGGAATACCAAATTCCAGTGGTTTCTAACCTACTTTGAGGTCATCAGGCACATATTACTTACTATTTTGTCATTTGACAGCATCTTCTCTGTTTTTTGACAAAACCATTGGGATGTTCACCTTCTTTTTTAATTTGCATACAATTAGGAGAAAAAAATGCTAAAGAGCACAGATGATACTACAGGTCTTCCGTTAGATCCATGCAGACAAATTGGGCAAGAAGAACGTACAAACCAATTCTTTGGAGAACTACTGCAGCAGCCCCTTTTTAGGTCACAACTCATGATAAATGACTCTTTTGAGAAGATGAGGTGTAGCGATTGTTTCCTGTGTTTTTACATACTCATGCATATGTGATTTGGTGGTTCAAAACTGTCAGTCCCCTTAAGGCCATTGAGCTAAAATGTGCACTGCCCCTTTGCACGGGGTAACCACTGAGCCACAAATTAGCTTGTCTCCGTTTCACCTGGAACAATTTCTACTAAATTAACATATTAATAGTAAATAAAATAAATAAAAAGACAGGATACACATTTCACCTCTGTCAAAAGAGTTAACCATCTCCTTTGTCAACTTTGCATATGGATTATAAAATTTTTAAGGGAAAATATGGACACTAAAATATGTCGACATACAATATTCAGGTGTGTGGTTGAAGAAGCACAGAGGGGGCAAATTGACTTTAATATCTTCTAAAACATACCGTATTTTCCGCACTATAAGGCGCACCGGATTATAAGGCGCACCGTCAATGAATGGCATATTTTAAAACCTTGTTCATATATAAGGCGCACCGCATTATAAGGCGCATAGAATAGACGCTACAGTAGAAGCTGGGGTTACGTTATGCATCCATTAGATCATGGGTGTGAAACTCTGGCCCGTCTAATTTCATTTGGCCCTTGAGGCAATATCAAATTAACATTAGAGCTGGCTCGCCAGTATTATACAGCGCCGGTGCCGCTGTAACACCGCATTCAACGCTAATACTCATACTTGCCAACCCTCCCGATTTTCCCGGGAGACTCACGAATTTCAGTGCCCCTCCCGAAAATCTCCCGGGGCAACCATTCTCCCAAATTTCTCCTGTTTTCCACCCGGACAACAATATTGGGAGCGTGCCTTAAAGGCACTGCCTTTAGCGTCCTCTGCAACCTGTCGTCACATCCGCTTTTACTCCAGCATGCCGGCCCAGTCACATAATATATGCGGCGTTGACACACACACAAGTGAATGTAAGGCATAATTGATCAAAGGCCATACAGGTAATACTGAGGGTGACCGTATAAATAACTTTAACACTGTTACAAATATGCGCCACACTGTGAACTCACACCAAACAAGAATGACAAACACATTTCGGGAGAACATCCGCACCGTAACACAACATAAACATAACAGAACAAATACCCAGAACCCCTTGCAGCACTAACTCTTTCGGGACGCTACAATATACACCCCCCGCTACCACCAAATGTTGATATTTACCTCAGAAGGCTGCAAATAGAAAAGAGGCATTAAATGTTTTATTAAAATTTTATTTAATACATCATTGATGTTTTTTCGTTTGTTTTTTGAAAGTTGATTTTGCACTATTAAGTTATATAAGTGTTGCTTGTTCCATATTCAGTGTTAAAGCAAATCAGTGTAGCAAACTGAGCAATAATTAACGTTTTATTCATGCACTTTCTCTTGCTACTTCAAGGCTTGAATGTTTGATTCATTCATTATTGTTATTCTATTTTCAAATGTATTATTAGCCTGTGGAAAAAGTGTATTTTGATATTTACCTCAGAAGGCTGCAAATGGAAAATAGGCATTCAATTTTTATTTAAATTGTATTTGATATGCCATTGATATTTTTCAATTATTATTAATATTATTATTATTTGAAACTCGATTTTGCATGTCACTATAAAGTTATATAAGCCTTGCTTGTTCAATATTCCATGCAAAACTTGTTTGGGTCCCTATTGAAAGGTTAATTTGTTCAACCTTGGCCCGCGGCTTTGTTCAGTTTTAAATTTTGGCCCACTCTGTATTTGAGTTTGACACCCCTGCATTAGATGGAGCTGCGCTAAAGGGAATGTCAACTAAACAGTCAGATAGGTCAGTCAAACTTTATTAATAGATTACAAACCAGCGTTCTGACAACTCTGTTAACTCCCAAAATGAATAAACAGCTTTTTTTTTATTATTTTCCCAGAGGTAAAGTCAGTGACGTAGTGTTTTGTTTATCTTTTAACAACAGCAAGGTATAACATGTAGTGCAACATTTATATCACATAGTGGAGGGGAACTTTTCCCTGATTCAATAAACACGTAAAAAACAGTGATACTGTTACGGTAAATCAAACGTTAGTGCAATCACAATATAGTAACACTCGAAATAGTGCAGAGCAATAACGATATATCAATAACTCAACGTTGCTCAAACGTTAATGTCACACAACACAACAAAAATAAACATGTGAAGCTCACTTTATGAAGTTATTCCTCATCCACGAATCCCTCGAATTCTTCTTCTTTAGTGTCCGAATTAAACAGTTGGGCGGATACGGCATCAGATTTACTTTACAAAAGAGAAGTGTAGGATACTTCTCTTGTTACCTTATTTGTATTTGACTTTATTAAATATATTTATATTAGAAACACAGCATGTGTATATAACAAAGGGTGCAAAGTCTGCAGGCAGTAGGAAACACATGGTTAAGTGTAGGGAGTAAAACTGATGGCAGTCTAAAGTTCAAGATTTTTGGAGCACTTTGTTCAGTGGATCAGATGTTTGATGAAGCTCTGTGTCTATCTACCACCACTACTGTTTTCTGTTTATTTGTTACTGACTGTGGCAGGACACCTCTGCCTCTGTTTCACTTTATGTTGCTGGTAAATAATATGGTTGTAGTAGTAGGCTAAAGTTAAATTATTTAGTATGCACTAATTAAAGGGGCAGAGCTTTATGAGACATTTTAGCTTTTATATTTTATAAGATATATTTTTTGTAAGAACCACAATTAATAAATATATTTCAGTGAATAACTTATTGTTCAAATCTGTATATAAATATGTACATAAAGTGTTGTAATTATATTGTAAAATGGATGGATGGATGGATGGATGGATGGACGTTTAAAACAAAACTGTTATTATTAATTAGTAAGTATACATTTTTTGAGCTTTTTAGAGAAAATCATATCATTGTAGTAAATTATGCAAATTACTCGATGATGTCATTGTGACCACGCCCATAGCCACGCCCCCACCGCCACAGGTATCTTGGCAGTTTATGGGAAACACTGTGAGTGTCTTAAGTTTAAACTCTGCGTCGTAAGCGTGTCTCTTAATAGGAGCCATTTTGGGGTCTTTACATAAACATCCATCCATCCATCTTCTTCCGCTTATCCGAGGTCGGGTCGCGGGGGAAGCAGCCTAAGCAGGGAAACCCAGACTTCCCTCTCCCCAGCCACTTCGTCCAGCTCCTCCCGGGGGATCCCGAGGCGTTCCCAGGCCAGCCGGGAGACATAGTCTTCCCAACGTGTCCTGGGTCTTCCCTGTGGCCTCCTACCGGTCGGACGTGCCCTAAACACCTCCCTAGGGAGGCGTTCGGGTGGCATCCTGACCAGATGCCCGAACCACCTCAACAAATGGAAATGAAACGGCACGCCTCGCGCAGTCATATATTCCAGCATGCACCACGCGCTTCTTCTTCTTCTTCTACGGGGGAAAATTAAGTCGGCGGCTGCTTACCGTAGTTGCGATTGATTGATTGATTGATTGATTGAAACTTTTACCTGTTGGAGGCTCAATATTGGTCCATATATAAGGCGCACCGGATTATAAGGCGCACTGTCAGATTTTTACAAAATTGGCGGTTTTTAGGTGCGCCTTATAGTGCGGAAAATACGGTAATAATCTTTTCACCAGTGACTGTTTTCGGCTCCTTCCTCCAGCATTTACTTTCGCGCCTGTCTGCTTTAGCGAAGAATTGTGTTTGTCACCTCTCAATGGCGTGTACTGTAGTTCAGACAAACGCGACCTAAACGTTCACATATCTGATGTATATCCACATACGTAAGAGGCCAGGTTAGGATTTCTTCTTTTTTTAAAAAGGGAATTAAAAAAATTATAATCTGAATTGACCTGAAAATAGCCGAAGAATCCGACTCGTTGCTGTCTTAGTCTCTGTGCTTTATTTTATTCAGTATGAAAGCAAAATAATCACCATGGAGTCAAAGAAAATTGCGTGTGCCAGCACTTTGATAAAAAAAAGGTGCAAAACACTAATGAATTCAAGACAGAATGATCAATTATCAAATAGAATTATATATTAAACTGAACTAAACAGACAAAAAGAAAAACGATAAACATAACATATTAACATATGCTGCAACATTAGCACAATAAACATGACATATAAACATATATTCCATCCATCCATCCATTTTCTACCGCTTGTCCCTTGCAAAGGTATAAAATAATAAAGAGAGCTACAAATATACAACTCATATGTCACTTGAGAGGGGAAATTATAAACTTTAATTACAATTTCTAAAGTGTAATAGTTTTTTAGTGTCCAGATATCTGTCAATTTCAATAATATATTATTTTATTTGAGGTGTGATCATTTGTCTTTGTGAACATTGTACAATGTAACATGTAACAAATTAGTTTATTATATGTATATTGCATATTAGAGTTGTCCCGATACCAAAATGTCATTCGATACTGTGATACTTTTCAAAATACAGGGGACCACAACAAATTTAATTATTGGCTTTATTGCAACAGAAAATTGTATGATACATTAAACATACATTTATTATTGCAATTAAAGAACAATTCTGGCATTAACTACCATAGTGATCATACAAGACAACTTCTCTTTTAGTAGTCAGTAAGCAATCAAAGGTTCCCAATTTGCCTGCTGACGTATGCAGTATCATATTATGTCATTTCCCATTCTAATATTTTGTCAAAATTATGAGGGACAAGCGGTAGAAAACGGATTATTAATCTACTTGCTCATTTACTGTTAATATCTGCTTACTTTCTGTTAACATTTTCTATCTACACTTCTTTTAAAATGTAATATTCACCTATTCCTTTGTTGTTTGGATACTACAAATGTTGTCATCAATCCAATACCAAGTAATTACAGGGTCATACATTGGTAATAATTAAGGATATGTTGTGCCCAAAGACGTGTTTCCTGGGTTTCTAAACAATAAAAAAAAAAAAAAAAAGATTTTGTGATAATAAAAATTATCTATGTAATCATTGTAGTATTGACTAGATACGGCACTTGTACTTGGTACCGTTACAGTTTATGTCTGTAGATCCACCCATGGCATTTCTTTACATTCAGGAGAGCTAGATTGCTGTTAGCGGTTAGCTGTTGTATCTTCCTACTGTGTGTAGTGAAGCATGTTTAGCTGTTACTCGTTCTACAGGGAGGATACATGACGTTGTTTATTTTTCGCCATGGAGGCGAAGATTAGTGGTTTAGAAGTAGCTTCAGTGTTTATAGCGTCACCTTTATCGTAAGTTTTGAAGTCAAAAAATGCGTCCGACAGTGGACCGCATTATCCGTAAAAAAAACAAAAGTACCTGTATTTTTCAGAGTATCACAGTATCGTTTTTAATTCATCAGTACCGCGGTAATTTATTAGTATGTATATATCGTACACTTCTACTGTTTACTAGGGCTGGGAATCTTTGGGCACCAGACGATTTGATTTGATTCTTTGGGCTAACGATTCGATTCAGAATTGATTCTCGATTTAAACCGAATCTCAATTCAAAATCAATACTTTTTAAATAACATTGGGTGCCAATTTTATGATTTACACCATTCCTCCATAAAATAGACAAACAGCTCTGATACAATTTTGTATTACTTAAAAAAAAAAATTGTTTTGTTTAACAAAATGCTACCCGAACATTTATTAAAGTAAAAAACAAATAAGATAACAAGAGAAGTATCCAACACTTCTCATTTCTAAAGTAAAGATGTACAGCATCTACATTAACATGTAATAATATGATTTGCCTGATTGGCTGGTCAGGACAGATAAAAATATTTTTTTTTTATAAAACATTAGGAAAACATTTTTTTATTTTTTAATCGATGAAAAATCCATCCATCCATCCATTTTCTACCGCTTATTCCCTTTGGGGTCGCAAGGGGCACTGGAGCCTATCTCAGCTACAATCGGGCGGAAGGCGGAGTACACCCTGGACAAGTCGCCACCTCATCGCAGGGCCAACACAGATAGACAGACAACATTCACACACTAGGGCCAATTTAGTGTTGCCAATCAACCTATCCCCAGGTGCATGTCTTTGGAGGTGGGAGGAAGCCGGAGTACCCGGAGGGAACCCACGCAGTCACGGGGAGGACATGCAAACTCCACACAGAAAGATCCCGAGCCCGGGATTGAAACCAAGACTACTCAGGACCTTCGTATTGTGAGGCAGACGCACTAACCCCTCTATCCCGCCGTGCTGTCCCGATGAAAAATCGTTACAAACAAAAAATTGTGATTTAATCAAAGATCTTTTTTTTTGACAGCCCTACTGCATATACTACATACACACTTGCTGCTAGTATGTCCGTGTATGTTCACTATGAGAAATTGTTTCTGAATTTGTCTTTTGGATTATAAAACAACAATTTGCAATAACTGAAAGATGCTGGCTACGTGAGGGGGTGAGTAATGTGCCTTCCTCCAATCTCCAATCACCCTCAGCACACCTCAGTCACTCAGAGTCACACGCAGTGTTTATGCAGCAAAATAACAAAAAGACTGGCAGTACTAAAAAAAAACTACCCAGTTAAAATAGAGACAAGAGAGAGGACAAAATACAGCGTGGAAGAAAGTTTTTATCCTGCGTCACGTCACAGTACATCTATGTCCAAACGAAATCACAACACCTGAAATCTACAAATTATAATTTAAGAATAAATAAATAAACATGCTAAATTGTCGTATTTCTAACACTATTTTATATTGATATAATATGGTGCGATGAGGTGACGACTTGTCCAGGGTGTACCCCGCCTTCCGCCCGAATGCAGTTGAGATAAGCTCCAGCACCCCCCGCGACCCCAAAAGGGACAAGCGGTAGGAAATGGATGGATGGATGGTGTAATTTCTTTGTTTCAGACATGCTTATCAGCTTGTACATCGTGTAATTACAGTTGCACAATTTTTAACATGAAAGAGTAGGAACAAACAAAGTTTATATTTAATCCTACCCCTTCTTCTTGGGTAGTACCGATTAGGGATGTCCGATAATGGCTTTTTTGCCGATATCCGATATTCCGATATTGTCCAACTCTTAATTACTGATACCGATATCAACCGATACCAATATATACAGTCGTGGAATTAACACATTATTATGCCTAATTTGGACAACCAGGTATGGTCCTTTTTAAAAAAAATAATAAAATAAAATAAGATAAATAAATTAAAAACATTTTCTTGAATAAAAAAGAGAGTAAAACAATATAAAGACAGTTACATAGGAACTAGTAATTAATGAAAATGAGTAAAATTAACTGTTAAAGGTTAGTACTATTAGTGGACCAGCAGCACGCACAATCATGTGTGCTTACGGACTGTATCCCTTGCAGACTGTATTGATATATATTGATATATAATGTAGGAACCAGAATATTAATAACAGAAAGAAACAACCCTTTTGTGTGAATGAGTGTAAATGGGGGAGGGAGGTTTTTTGGGTTGGTGCACTAATTGTAAGTGTATCTTGTGTTTTTTATGTTGATTTAATAAAAATAAAAAAATAAAAAAATAAAAAAACGATACCGATAATAAAAAAAAAAAACGATACCGATAATAAAAAAAACAATACCGATCATTTCCAATATTACATTTTAAAGCATTTATCGGCCGATAACATCGGCAGGCCGATATTATCGGCCTGCCGATATTATCGGCCTGCCGATAATATCGGCAGGCCGATAATATGCAATCCGGATGGTTATTTTCCTAAGGACATCCTTAGTACAGATAATTCATTTACACTATAACTTTCACATGTTTACATTTAGTTCACTTCCTCTGTAAAATAAAAAAAGGAATAAGTTGAAAAATGTGTAGTAAATAATAATTTCAATGACGCCCCAGTGCCCCGCGACCCCAAGAGGGACAAGCAGTAGAGAATGGATGGATGGATGTATTAGTAGGCCTACAAAGTTTGATACTTTGTCTTTTACTTTGTTCTTATTAAAATGTTACAAATTGAAAAGTACAGCTGTAAAAAATTGTTATCGATATGACAAAACCCAAAACCAGTGAATTGGCACGTTGTGTAATTCGTAAATAAAAACAGAATACAATGATTTGCAAATCCTTTTCTACTTATATTGAATTAAATAGACTGCAAAGACAAGATATTTAATATTCAAACAGAGGAACTTGTTTTTTTTTGCAAATAATCCTTAACTTGGAATTTAATGGTAGCAACACATTGCACAAAATTGGCACAGGGGCATTTTTACCACTGTGTTACATGGCCTTTCCTTTTAACAACACTCAGTAAACGTTTGGGAACTGAGGAGATTTTTTAAGCTTTTCAAGTGGAATTATTTCCCATTCTTGCTTGATGTACAGCTTAAGTTGTTTAACAAACCGTGGTCTCTGTTGTGGTATTTTGAGCTTCATATTGCGCCACACATTTTCAACGGGAGACAGGTCTGGACTACAGGCAGGCCAGTCTAGTACCCGCACTCTTTTACTATGAAGCCACGCTGTTGTAACACGTGGCTTGGCATTGTCTTGCTGAAATAAGCAGCGGCGTCCATGATAACGTTGCTTGGATGGCAACATATGTTGCTCCAAAACCTGTATGTACCTTTCAGCATTAATGGTGCCTTCACAGATGTGTAAGTTACCCATGGCTTGGGCACTGATACACCCCCATACCATCACAGATGCTGGCTTTTGAACTTTGCGTCTATAACAATCCGGATGGTTATTTTCCTCTTTGGTCCGGAGGACACGACGTCCACAGTTTCCAAAAACAATTTCAAATTTGGACTCGTCATACTACACAACACTTTTCCACTTTGCGTCAGTCCATCTTAGATGAGCACGGGCCCAGCGAAGTCGGCGCCGTTTCTGGGTGTTGTTGATAAATGGCTTTCGCTTTGCATAGTAGAGTTTTAACTTGCACTTACAGATGTAGCGACGAACTGTAGCTACTGACAGTGGTTTTCTGAAGTGTTCCTGAGCCCATATGGTGATATCCTTTACACACTGATGTCGGTTTTTGACGCAGTTCCCCCGAGGGATCAAAGGTCACAGGCATTCAATGTTACGTGCAGTGATTTCTCCAGATACGCTGAACCTTTTGATGATATTACAGACCGTAGATGGTGAAATCCCTAGATTCCTTGCAATAGCTGGTTGAGAAATGTTGTTCTTAAACTGTTGAACAATTTGCTCACACATTGGTTGACAAAGTGGTGACCCTCGCCCCATCCTTGTTTGTGAATGACTGAGCATTTTATGAAAGCTGCTTTTATACCGAATAATGGCACCTACCTGTTCCCAATTAAACTGTTCACCAATGGGACGTTCCAAATAAGCGTTTGATGAGCATTCCTCAACTTTCTCACGTCTTTTTTGCCACTTGTGCCAGCTTTTTTGAAACATGTTGCAGGCATCAAATTCCA
>NC_084735.1:37530870-37535870 GCF_033978785.1 Entelurus aequoreus
TTTATATCATTCCTATCGGCGGCAAACTGCAGCTCTTCTGCCTGTCTTTCCCACCAGTCAGATTTCATTTCTCTGGTGTATCTCTGTAGTTCACTTTGGGCTCTGCTGTAAGCATGCTTTTTGGATCTTGTGTTGCACTGCAGCCTCTCCTGCCTAGCTTTGTTCCTGGCTACCAGCATCTCCTGCAGATGTTCATCCCGAACATCGAACCAATCCTGATGTTTCCTCTTCGGGTGGCCCAATATATTGCAGGCTGTGTTGTACACAGTTTCCCTCATTGCAACACATTTCCCATTGAAGTCTAACCCTGCTGTCATCCTGTCCCATACTCGCAAACTACATATAATTTCCTCAGCCAGCTCTACTCTCTTCCCATGAACTCTCAGAGCACCAGTATCCAGCTTGCGTGGGGGTTTTGTCCCTGTCTTGTGACAATACTTCCGCCTGTAAAGCTTCAGATTAGTTCTCAACATTACATGATCCGTGCCACAGTCAGTGCCCCTCATCGCTCTGGTGTCCAGCACTTTTCTCAGGTCCCGTTGTCTCACTATGGTGTAGTCCAGCAGATGCCAGTGTTTGGATCTTGGATGCACCCAGGTCTTCTTGTGTGATTCTTTGTGCTTGAATACGGTGTTAGTTATAACAAAGCAATGTTCTGAACATAGTGCGAGCAAAAATTCGCCATTTGTGTTGCACCTGCTGACCCCATGGCTACCGAGGACGCCTTTCCATTTATTGTGGTCCGAGCCGACTCTGGCGTTGATATCACCCACTAGGATCAGTCTGTCATCTGTTGGGACATATTTTATAGTCTCACGGAGATCACTGTAGAACCTCTCTTTTGCCTCTACTGGATTTGTCATAGTAGGGGCATACACACTGATGAAAGTGGCATACAGCTTCTTCTGTAGCGGGAGCCTCATTGTCATAATCCTGTCGCTAATCGGTATGGGATCTTGGTCCAGCATGGTGGCTATTTCTTTCTTGACTGCGAGACCATGTCCTGCCTCTCGCCTGTCGTCAGCAGCCTTCCCACTCCAGAAGAATACATATCCCTGATCTTCCAGAGAGTTGTAACCAGGTAATCTAGTCTCACTGAGTGCGGCGATGTCTATATTATACTTAGCCAGCTCTAGAGCTACGAGTGCGGTCTGATGTTCTGGGCGCTCAGCTGATATTCTGTCCATCAGAGTGTGTACATTCCACTCTGCTAAGCACAATGTTGTCGATATACTCTTACTGGTTTCTCTTCCTGTCGTTCTTCGTCTTCGTCTTTGTCTTCGTCTTTGTCTTTCTCCTGACTCACTTTCCACTGTCTGTCGGAGTGTGAACAGATCAGCGCGGACCTTGGTAACCCGGGCGACGTCCGAGCCGGTATGGAATCTATTTCTCCTGACCATTTTCATGAAACTGTTTGCAAGAGGTTTCAAGTACTACTAGCTTTTTCGAGACTAACAGCACATACTTGGCGAATCAAGGTTTCTCAGGGGCCGAGACAGACTGATTCCACGACTCGTTGCAGCGACTGACCAGATGATAGGTTTGTCTATCTCTGCTCTTGTGTAGAGTATGTCGCTATGCTCTGACTGGCATGGTCCACCACAGACCTTGTGACAGTAGCATGATTGGAACTGCCAGGATGTCCAGCCTCACCCAGAAGCCGTGATTTGTCTTCGGGGTTTACGCCCTTAGCCTTTGGTCAACCAAGACTTTAACCACAAGGCAGCGGTAAACACGTCGTAACCCTGAGGAGGGAGGCTACCAGGTGCTACACCTTGCCCAAGGGTGACCTATATATTCATATATATATGTGTGTATATATATATATATATATATATATATATATATATATATATATATATATATATATATATATATATATATATATATATGTATATATATATATATATATATATATATATATATATATATATATATATATATATATATATATATATATATATATATATATATATTTGATCTGCTTGCGCTGTGGAAGGCGGCTTCATCTCCAGTAGCTCTGTAGTTCTAGATCTTTTAAACCTATTTTATCTTTATCTTTTATCTTTAATTATTATGATTATTTATTAGATCTCATAAACTTTTATTTTATCTTTTATCTTTTATCTTTTGTCTTTTATCTTTTTTATGTTTACCTTGAAGACAGTGAATCCCTGTACATATCCAATGGATACTTTTGGCAGTTTTAAAAGACCAAGAGCCAGCTTTCTTACTTATTCGAGAGAGGAGCTGCTCACTCTGAAAACATCGGGGCGTACTGGTATCGGACACTCCATTCCAGTGGAGCTGAGGAAGAATCCTCGGGGCTGCAAAGCGGGGGCTAAGCTAAAGGCTAAGCGAAAGGAAAATCGACGGCGCTACAAACCATCCATTCCTTCCGTCATCATGGGGAATGTGAACTCGCTGCCAAACAAGATCGACGAGCTTCATGGACTAAAAAGCCAGCGTGCATATCGAGAGAGCAGCCTGTTTATCTTCACGGAAACGTGGCTAAACCATCTGGTACCGGATGCTAACGTGGACCTGCAGGGATTCACCGCAGTGAGAGCTGACAGAGACACTAAAGCATGTGGGAAAAGCAAAGGTGGGGGGCTCATCATATACGTTAACAACCGCTGGTGTAACCCGGGACACATCTCCGTGAAGAAAGTCTTGTGTTGCCCGGACCTGGAGTTACTAGCTGTTAGCCTCCGGCCATACTATCTGCCGAGGGAGTTCAGTCACGTGATCTCCCTCTGTGTTTACATTCCCCCGAGGGCAGATGCAGCCAGTGCATGTGAGATGATCCACGCCATCACATCAAGGCTACAGACAAAACATCCTGAGGCTTTTTTCATCATTTCTAGGGACTTCAATCATGCTACTTTGGACTCAACGTTAGCTGCTTTTTACCAGGCCGTGGATTGTCCCACGAGAAACAACAGGACAATTGACCTACTGTATGCTAATGTCAAGGATGCATACAAGGTCACACCCCTCCCCCCACTAGGGAAGTCTGACCACAATCTTGTCCATTTGCAGCCAAAATACACCCCCCTGGTCCAAAGGCAGCCTGTTAACACTTGCTCTGTGAGGAGATGGTCCCCTGAAATGGAAGATGCCCTCAGGGACTGCTACAACACCACAGACTGGGACGTGCTGCTTCCACAGGGTGAGGACATTGATGGGCTGACTCACTGTCTCACGGATTACCTCAACTTCTGTGTGGACGTGATCTGCCCTGCTAAAACTGTTCGGTGCTACCCTAATAACAAACCCTGGGTAACACAATAGGTTAAAGCTGTCCTCAACAAGAAGAAAGCTGCCTTCAGGAGTGGAGACAGGGAGGCAATGAGAGCAGCACAGCGGGAGGTGAAACAACGCGTGAGGGAAGCTAAGGACAGCTACAGGAAGAAGCTGGAGCAGAAGCTGCAGCATAACAACATGAGGGAGGTCTGGGAAGGTGTGAAAACCATCACAGGCCACAAGGCAAAGACCAGAGCTGTTGGGGGGACAATAGAGAGGGCCAATGAGATGAATAACTTCTTCAACCGGTTCAACCAGCCTGTGTCCTCTCCAACCCTCACTCCCCATCGCAGCCACCCCCTTTCCCCTCAACGCACCTCCCCCCCAGCCATGGCAACACCCCCCTCCAACACCTCTACGCAGACATTAGTCATCTCTGCGGACCAGGTCAGAGGTCAACTGAGGAAGCTACAGCCTAGGAAAGCAGCAGGCCCAGACAAGGTGTGCCCCCGACTCCTGAAGACCTGTGCTGCAGAACTGGGTGAACCACTCCAGCGGATCTTCAACCTCAGCCTGCAGCTGGGGAGAGTGCCCACCCTCTGGAAGACGTCGTGCATCCTTCCAGTTCCCAAAAAGAACTGCCACAGTGAGCTGAACGACTACAGACCAGTGGCGCTCACCTCTCATATAATGAAGACAATGGAGCGGCTGTTTCTCAGCCTCCTCAGACCACAGGTGCAACATGCCCAGGACAGCCTGCAGTTTGCGTACCAGGCAGGCATTGGTGTGGAGGATGCTATCCTTTACCTGCTGCACCGAGCCCACTCACACCTGGATAAGGGAAATGGCGCTGTGAGGATCCTGTTCCTGGAATTCTCGAGTGCCTTTAATACTATCCAGCCCCGCCTACTCCAGGACAAGCTGGACAGAATGCGAGTGGATCCCTGCCTGGTTGCCTGGATTTCAGACTACCTCACCGATAGGCCACAGTACGTCAGACTGAAGGACATCACATCTGACACTGTGATCAGCAGCACCGGAGCACCGCAGGGAACGGTGCTGGCCCCTCTTCTCTTCACCCTGTACACCGCTGACTTCTGCTACAACTCAGAGCTGTGTCACATCCAGAAGTACGCGGATGACACAGCCATCGTCGGGTGCCTCAGGGAGGGCAGAGAGGAGGAGTTTCGGAGGCTGGTGAGGGACTTTGTTGTCTGGTGCCACAGGAACCTCTTGCAGCTCTACCCTTCAAAGACCAAGGAGCTGGTCATTGACTTTGGGAGGTCGAGTCCAAGGTCACAACCTATTGTGATCGAGGGAGTCGAGGTACAGACCGTGGACTCATTCAAGTACCTCGGGGTGTGGGTGGACAACAAGCTGGACTGGACTGTTAACACAGACCACTTGTACAGGAAAGGACAGAGCAGGCTGTACTTCCTGAGGAGGCTGCACTCCTTCAACGTCTGTAAAAAACTATTGTGGATGTACTACCAGTCTGTGGTTGCCAGTGTTCTGTACTACATCGTAGTGTGCTGGGGGGGCAGCATATCTAAGAAGGACAGCTCCAGACTGGAGAAACTGATCAGGCGGGCCGGTTCTACGATCGGACTAAAACTGGACTCACTGGTGACGGTGGCAGAGAAGAGGACTGTGGAAAAACTAGTGAGCATCCTGGATGATGCCAGTCACCCTCTGCATACCGTTGTCAGTAGCCAGAGGAGCCTGTTCAGTGCTAGACTGCTTCATCCCAAGTG